>NW_024737068.1:2879864-2966293 GCF_018991925.1 Homarus americanus
AACTAATGCACCACCTTGTCATCGCCAACTTCCCGCCACCGGCAGCCACCCACCCACTTCTCGCATTGTCCGCCACTACAACAAAATTCAGCCCATAAGAGCCGACACCGATAGAAATAAGAATAGCACCATCCCATCTATTGTTAAAATAATAAACAACTCATGATTTATCTACTGTACAGCCCTGTAAATGTATTCAACGATATTATGTCATTATGTCTAAATCAAATGTTAGTCTGTATATTTTCAGCCACCCTGCAACTCTTTAATAAAATTGTTTATTATTATTATTATTATTATTATTATTATTATTATTATTACTATTTTTATTATTATTATTATTATTATTATTATTATTAGTGCATGGCACTGTTTGTGTGAAGTCGCTGGTCGTATGGCACTGTTTATGACGCCATTCGTGTGTATGGCACTGCATGACATCACCCTGTGTATGGCACTGTTTGTGTGAAGTCATTCGCGTATGGAACTGCGTGAAGTCACTCGTGCGTATGGCACTGTGTGTGACGTCACTCGTGCGTATGGCATTGTGTGACGTCACTCGTGCGTATGGCAAGCGTCAGTGTGACATCTCCAATTGTGTGATATCAGCGATCGTGGGACGTCACCAGGAGTAGTAGCTGATATTAAGCGTTACTGCATGCATTTATCGAGCAAGACAGATCACGTTCGTTGTTCTGGAAGTCATGGACATGGAAGGGAATGAGTCAAAAATGAGACACTGTCGCATCACACCCACCCCGCCAAGGCAGCCTGAGATAAACCTGTCTCCCGAGAAGAGAAGGAACCACCACACGGAGGGATTGAGGGGCAATTATGTGAGCAATACCAACAGACGCAGCAGATGTTCGCTCACATTACAGCGATGATGTAGAATGTCACCGAAGGTATGAATCGACTACAAAGTAAGGGCAGCACAGAACTAAGTGATAGGAAAGCCAACCTCCAGAAGGAGGACCTCAAAAGAATAACTCAGGAACCCATAGCCACTGAGACACCGGCTGATGCAGCATCATACTTCACAGACAGCTCGGTGGACCAAAACATCATAGATCCGGAGCGGCCTTCTACACCCAAGGTCAGACCCTCCTATTGAGACTTTCTAATGACTGCTCCACCCTACAAACAGAGTTAATAGCAATCTCAAAGGCCCAAACAAACCACATTCACCACTTTCTCCGGGTCATCACACGATACCCACCACCCAGATAGCTTAGGAAGAATCCTCCCCAGCAAGTGCGGACCCCAGTTCGGGGGGCGCGCCACTCCTAAACTGACCACGTCCAAGAGTGGGGGTTGGTGGTAAGCGTTCACTGACAGAGGGTCCGCTTACACTTGCAAACCTGCAGTATCCTTTCATGCCTGCAGGTAGGATAACCTCCATCCCCAATCCCAAATCCGGCCTGGCTGCTCCAAGAGCTCCAGCCGGAACCACCAAACGGGCCACCTACAGGCAAAGGCCCGTGTTGAACTATGGCCCGACAATCTCAACAACAACGACAGCAGAAGATCGCGGAAAGGCATTATCACTACCAGAGACACGACCTTCCTGAAACCGAAAATGACGAAGAAACGCTATATACTCCAAGAGGACTCCCAACGCTCACCTTAACTGCGAAGCCGGGAACATTTCACCAGGGGGAGCGCGGAAGTACTTCCGAGCATCAAGCTCGCTCACCGAAACCACTAACGTTGATGAAGGACCAAAAGGACGACCCGCCAAGGTCCGAGGGCTGGGTGAGAAAACTGTTAGAAATTATGAGGTTCTCCCAAAGGCCGACGCCGAAGTTCACCGGAGGAACTTGTGGTGAATATTGGGAGTTAGAGGGACCCTTCCAGCGACACGTTGGGATGCTGCAGATACTTGATGCTTTTAAATTAGAGACATTTCTCGTCGCCTACGCCAGCACCGCTAAGGACGCTTTACGAGGTTGCCTGCAAATACAAGATCCCAAAGCATGGTACACGGAAGCTTTGGACATATTAGAGAAACGTCATGGCAACAAGCACACTTACGTCTGTCAACTAATAAGGTCTAACTGTGAGACTACAAGACGCGAAAGGCTCCCAACAGTTCTCAGACGAACTGGGGAATTGCATGAGGAATTTGAAGGTTCTGGGAGAAGTACATCAGATTGACAAGTATATTAATACATACGTTAGATGAGAGATTGAAGGGAAAGATAAGGGACGACTATGTGGTTAAGGTGCATAAATACAAAAGGAAGCAAGGGAAGCCTCCTGGGATCTAGTGGATGATGGAATTCACTATGGATATAGTCGACAAGGCGGAGGAGGCCCCAAAGGGACAAGGACCGGAGGAACCAAACTGAATATAGTCAGACTCACCCTCACGCCAATCCTCGTCGAGGAAGAAACTTGTGGGTCTGGTGACATTAGGAATAAAGACAACCAGAGAAACGGACGATGAACGCTGCTCGTTATGCCGCGGATATCACCTTCTTCAGATGTGCCAGACATTCCTCAGCATGTCGACAGGGAAGCGAACTTCCCTCATAAGGGAAAAACGTCCCTGCTTCACCTGCCTGGGTCGTAATCACCGGATAGCGAAGTGCAGCCAGAAGATAGTATGTGGTATAGACAGCTGCTCTGGATTACACTCGAGGCTTCTGCACTTCACGGGAGCTCTGATGAGCAATGGCAAGGTGCAACGGGACGAAGTTGAAAGAGGAGAACACCAGACCAATTTCCAAAGGGTGAAGAGAGCAATCACTGGGGGCGCCTACCAAATAGACATATCACCTGACCACATGCGACCTAGAATGAGTCAACTTAAGGCCACTATGCCACCACCGGAATCAGCAACTAGTGGAACTAAATCATGGAAGATCGAAGCCGGTACAAGCACCATGGGGAAAAGAAATCCGCATAGATGGGTCAGGGAAACCATAACCAACAACGGAATTGATGAGCGGCGTGAAGAACCCAACGATTGCGAGTTGTGATTACAAGAGTCCAGCAGAGTCGAACTTCCAATAGTGAAAGTCAGGGTGGAAGAGAAGAACCAAGAGGCGAAAGGAGCAGTGGTCACCGGAGGTCTCTTGGATTCAGGCAGCAACCGATCATATTGCAAGCGTAGTCTAGCTAACCGGCTGCAGGTACAGGGAAGGCCAGTTTCCCTCTCCATTGGCACGATCATGAAAGAAAGAAATAGTGTAAGCACCGAAGAGATCAGTGTGAAAGTGGCTAGCGTAGGAATGAGAAAGAGACGATCCATCACTATCCCCAAGGTCATTGTTGTTGAGAATCTACCATCTTCTCTGAAAGCGTCAGTCGCAGACACCCAAGACGTCACCATGTGAGAACACCTCCGAGGTACTGCGCTGCGCCAAGCACCGAAAAGAGTGGATCTCTTGATAGGTCTAGACGTACCACAAGCACTAGCACCATTAGAAATAAGGACTGGGAAGGAAGGAGAGCCGTTTGCAGCACGCACCCTTCTAGGTTGGACTATAAATGGACCGCTTGGAGTGGTGAGCCGTGATTATGCCGTGATCAACCACTTTGTCAGAATGGCAACACTAAATTCGGAGACAAATCTGGAAAAACAATTCAGGTACTTCTGGGAATGCGACTCCGCCTACAGTAACGATGATCCCGTCTCTGTCGAAGACAAGAGAGTCCTGATGCAGTGGTCAACGTCAATTACTCAAGTGGACGGACACTACCAACTTCCCATCCCGTTTCGCCATGAAGAACCGGGACTCCCAGGCAATAAGAAGGATTCAGACTTACGAAGTGGGTCTATAATTACAAGGAAGTCCTCAAGGCAATTCCACAGACAGAAAAAAAACGTGGGAATAAAGGAAGTAATTAGAAAGACGACAGGCTCCCTACTGAACGAGCGTTGGGAATCTTGTGGGACCTGGAAAAGGACGAACTAGCGGTCCGGGTCCAGATCCCTAAGAAACCGGAGACGAAACGAGGCCTTCATAAGAGCCAAAATCATATTCTAAGATGAGTGTAGACGAGGTGTTGGGTGGGATGAATGAATGGCTGAACAGAACAGGGTGGCATGACAAAGATAGCTGGATGAACTTCCTCACCTATCACGGGTTCACGTTCCACGATGCTACCGACCCGAGGATGCGAATCCAGTGGCTGCCGTGCAACTACACCACTTCTGCGACGCCTCCCAGCAAGCGTAGTGAGCTGTATCGTATCTGAGGACCACGTGTGAAGATGGAACCCACCATATCTCCTTCGTGTGTGGCAAGGCCAAGCTAGCCCCTCTGAAACAGCAGACCATACCTCGACTCGAGCTCTGCACGGCAGTACTGGCTGCCAGGGCAGGCAAACAACTATGGCGAGAGCTTGAATTACATATAGACAGATCAGTGTTCTGGACAGACAGTACGGCAGTCCTTCAATACATACGAAACACTGAAAGACGCTTCCATTCCTTTGTGGCCAATCGAGTGGCAACAATGCAAGAGGACTCGCAATGCAGAACAATGTCACCACGTGATGTTGGCACTGAGCCCAGCCGACGACGCTAGTCGTGGACTACATGGAGCAGAGCTCAACGAGGAGGGCAGGTGGATTCGGGGAACTGCTTTCCTCTTGTTGGAAGAAGACAGTTGGCCAAAGAGTCCATTGAGGATTCCAGACCTCACAGACGGAGACCCAGAGGTGATGAAGGAAACCACGGTGTTGACGACGAAAACTGACCAGGGGAGGGTACCCTCGATAAGCTGTGGGCCAGGTTCTCCTCGTGGCATCGACTTCTGAAGAGCGTAGCGTGGATTAGAAGGTTTATAGAATGCCGGCTTGGAAAGCGAAAGAACAAACATCAAAGAGAAAATCGGCTCCAGGTCAGCGAATTGGAAGAGGCGAAATTAGCCGTCTTAAGATTTATGCAAAAGAAAGGATTCCCTCGAGAACTAGGAATGTTACAACAGGGATAACCCGAGAGAGGTAGCGACGTAAGTCAGCTGAACTTCATCTAGACACAGACGATTTGATCAGAGTAGGAGGCTGACTGAAACATGCCACTCTCCACCCAGACCAGAAGATTCCCATGCTGTTGCCAAGGGACAACAGGATCACGGGGCTCATCGTGAGAGAGGTATACTCGACTAGAGCGGGACACTCAGGACGAGAACACACTCTTGCCATAATACGTGAGACGTACTGGATACCTAAGTGCCGCAAATTACTCGACCGCACAATACGGACATGTGTGACTTGTCAGAGAAGCAATTGGAGGCCTACCCACCAACGTCAAGTCGACCTGCCAGAAGATCGACGAGTGCGCCCAGGGGGCCAGCCGTTTACCTACGCTGGAATTGATTGCTTCGGCCCTTTTTTTGGTTTAACAAGGACGAACCCGGGCGAAGAGATGGGGATGCTTATTCGCCTGCCTGACCACCAAAGCCATACACCAAGAAGTCCTCACCTCACTAGACACCGACTCGCTCGTCAATGCTCTGACAAGATTCACCTGCCGTGAGGGACCTCCCCAAGCGTATTCTGTCTGACAAGGTCGGGAATGCCCTCCTACAAAAACAGATACAATGTCAGTTCAATCCCCCGACTGCCTCTCAAATGGAGTGTAAACGCCTTAGTTAAGGACGATTAGGTTACCGTTCAGGTTCTGGGCAAGTCGAAGGGAATGATTGAAACCCGTCTTTTGACGCATTCAATATTTATTGATGTGGTCAAAACCTGCAGAGGAGAAGGCGTTCATAATATTACAAGGTGATCCATCTGATACATAATTAGTTAGTCTCACACAAGTTTATCTTAATTACAATTTATTAAACATACTGACATAACACAAAGTTCATAACTCTATAAATCTTATCTTCGCTTCATTCTGCATTGTCTTATTACTCCAGGTTAGGCAGAAACGAGTTGGCGTAATTAGTCAACAATATTTCAGTACCGAGGGGTATGTCATCACTTAGGCTGTACTTACAAGTGCGGGTCAATGCAGATCAGTATGATGTTCCAAGAGAAAACAGTATTGCGTAAATCGTCCCAGCACAAATTCTCGGACAGGAGAAGGCTGGTCTTCACAGCATCACAAGAGAGGGCGATCTGTCTCATGGAGGTGCGGGCAGTCACCGCCACCCGTCTAAGACAGCCCACTCAGCAGAACCAGGACGTGTCTGTACACACTTCTACGTCTGGTGAGGTCACAGGTCAGATTTAATGGCATCACACGCCAGCACTGTAGCTGAAGCCAGCGGCGACAACAGGAGGAGTGTGGGAGCGACAAATCCGCACTATAAAATAGGTCCTCCAGGGAGTGGTGGGCACCCAGACACTAGACGATGAGCGCCTCAACTCTTTGTTCTGCGCTGTAGAAGAGATCATCAACAGGCCCTCACGTCAGTGTCTGACGACCCAAAGGATCTAGAAGCACTAACGCCACTTCACATACTACGGATGAACCCGGAGACGCTGTCCACAGGAGGCGATCGGTCCATGGCAGAAGCGTACCGACGAAGATGGAAGCATGCCCAATTCATTGCGAACCAAATTTGGAAGAGGTGGGTAAAGGAATATCTCCCAACACTACGGCAGTTACAAAAGTTAGTCAAAACTCGCCGTAATCTGCATGCTGGGAATATCGTGATCATCTCTGGACACCCCCTCCCCAGAAGTCATTGGATGCTAGGGAGTGTACTGCAGACTCTACTGAGCAAAGATGGCCTGGTGCGAAGTGTTAAAGTGAAGACAAAGGACTCAGTGTTAATACGCCCAGCGACGAGACTGCCTGTTGGAAGGGGTCGGAGTTGAATCTAATAATATGCCGTGATTTCGAGCAAAGCCCGACAGGGGGAGTGTTATCGCCACGTGCCGGCCACATGTTGATTGAAGAAACTGTTGACAACTCAGGATAGCTTATTAAGCGAGATGGAGCTGGTAGCAGCTGTATTACTGCCTGAAAGACAGTCTATCGGCTCCTACCGTAGAGACAACATCTTGAACTTTCGTTCAACCAACATCTACCAAGAGGATATTATATTTGTTCGTGTTGGTCAAACCCTAGACCTAAACGTGAGTGTGATTGTGAAATATTAAATCCTCTAAGAACTCTAAATAACTTTAATAAGTGTATTTATGTACTGTATATTGATCATATTATACAAACTGTGTCCTGGTGTATCAGCAGTTGTAACATGTGAGTTATATTTAAGAGGTTAATAGGTTATGTACTGTATATTGATCGTACTATTCATACTGTGTGTCCTGATATACCAGCATTTATTATATGTGAAATGTTCTTTACCAGGTTTTGACCAAATTATGCTCATCGCGTCAACGACAAGGGTCTTATTCTTTGAAACCAAAAATCGCTCCTATGTGCGGTTAAAATACCTATATTTTGCCAAGGTTTTTGATAGCGCACCCCATGAATGGCTGAGAATTAAACTGGAAGGGGACGGGATTCAGGGCAGTGTCCTAGCGGGGTACCACAGTAAGATTGTGTCATAGGAGGGAAAATCAGCTAAAACTAATGGCCCATCACTTTTTTGGTAGATTTTAGTGTATATAAACAGAAAATAATTTCAGTTTCAATATTTTGCAACCTTTTGCTAGGTAAATTTTAGCGTGAAATTTATCGAAAATCTAACATACAGCTGCATTAGTGCATTACAATTAAATAGTGAACATTGCTTTCTGACTTCATTCTTTAACAACCCAACTAACAATATTTTTTTTCTGTTTCAGATTCTGATGCATTTATAAGTTGATAATATTTGCGATGGCTGCTTGTGTCAGGACGAGGAACCAAAAATCCAGCCATCTCAGTCACTATCTTGGGTCTGGGAGAGAGCTCCTGAAGTCGGAGTTGCCTACATTGAGAGATGCTTTGAGATACGGTGTTTTAATCAGGCAAATCAGTGAACAGAACCAAAGAACTTACACAAACAAAGACATTGCCAGTGATATGACCAAAGCTGTCTTGGCACAGTACACTCTGGCTAACGCTCAGTTCAAGCCTCCAGTCATAACAAGTCAGAAGAAGATTAGTGAGAGACTACTAGCCAGTTGGGAAAAGGCAAGAGATATCTCTCTTGGGAGAGGAAAACTTGCAGTTAAGGACAGCTTTGCCAAGCAACTGGACCAGTTATTTGACATAATTATTTGCAAGTGCCCAATTGTTCTCTGTCCTGAGTTTGGATGCGATCGTGACTGTAAATCCGAGGCCCACATCTCCTGTATTTGCAAGCGTGAACTGAAGATTCCTGTGATCGAACTGGCATTTGTCAAAGCACAGAGAGAGAAGACTGGCAGTATAGGGGCTCTCATGATTTCTAGCCAAGATATTCCGGAGTCCAAGAGACAGGAGGCTGCCACACAGAGACAGAAGAGGAGAAGAGTTGCCGAGGAAAAGAGAGACTTGAGAAGGCCCAGGTGAGGGAAAAGGCCGATGATTGGAGTCAAGCTGATTCAGAGTTTAATGACTTCCCATGGCTGATCCGGGAGTGCTGGATTCAGGAGAATGCAGACTTTGTCCTGCAACTCAGAAAAATAATGATCCCAAACCTTTCCAGGCATAAGCAGATTCGAAATAGGAAAGATATCCCGAGCATAGCTCTGGCCAGCATGCGACACCACACTGGTCTCAGAGAAACTGCAGAGATAGCAACAGCTGCCTGGATTGACGGTGGTTTGATAACACCTGGTGATAGATCATAACAAAGTAAGGAGAGCTCAGGAGAAACTTGTCAGTAACCTAGAAGAGGAGTTTGATAAGGGGATAAGAGAAAATGGAATCAATTGTTTGTTCTTTGATGGGAGAAGGGATGACACCAAAGTGTTCATGAAAGTTGGAGATTCTGACAAGTTGTTCCCTGCCATGGTGAAGGAGGAACACTACTCCTGCTGCAGTGAACCAGGAGGGAAGTATTTGTGGCATTTCACTCCAGAGAAAGATGACATCAGGAAACCAGCTGAGAAAGTGGCAGACAACATTGTGAACTGGCTCAGAGAGAGGAACGTAGACCAGACCCTGCAGGCCATTGGAGGGGACAGCACCAACACGAACACAGGGTGGCAAGGGGGGGTCATACAGTGGATAGAGCGGAAGATTGGGAGGAAGCTGGTCGGGATTGTTTGTGACCTCCACACCAACGAGTTGCCACTCAGACATCTGATCCAGGAGCTGGATGGCAAGACTTCTTTCAAACAACAGATGGTCTGGTCCTCTTTAGCAAGATGCTGGACTCTGCCACTGAGTTAGAAATAAATCCGAGCTTGGAAAAAATCACAGTTGGCCCCCTCCACTGCTGAGCTTGCACATACTGTCAGCTGGTCGACCTGAGTACTGACCAGTACTATGGTTACATGATTTGCAGTGCCATCAAAACTGGGGTCAGTGCTCTGATAGACTTGCTTACCTGCAGATAGGTGTCCAGTCTCACATCTCTAGGTGGCTCAAGCAACGGCTCTCAGGTTCTGCAGAATTTGGGTCGCTCATCATAAACTGAAAGGGAACCAGCTTCACAACATGAGACTTATTGTCCATTTCATCGTGAGTGTCTACTTGCCAAATTGGTTCAACACCAAGGTCAAGTCATCGTTCTCCGAAGGTCCGAGGCATGTTCTCTTCCAGCTTGAGCTCCTGAGGAGTCAGCCAAGGAAGGTTGTTCAGATTGTGGAGCAGACTGTGAGGAGATCTTCCTGGTATGCTCATCCCGAGGCAGTTCTGCAGACAATGCTCTGCAGTAAGGATGAGGAGGAGAGAAGAGTGGCAGTCAAAAAGATCTTGGATATGAGACTTATGAGAGGATCTGGGCATGACGAATCAGTTGGTGACGATTCCTTCAGGGTCAGGAAGACTCCTGAAGTCAATCTAGGTGCCAAGACCCTCACTGATCTCATAGATCTGGATAACATCCAGGCTGGCAGTGAGCCCCCTTTTACCTGCAGGCTCACCAATGTTCAAGTCAGAGCTTTCCTGGACAACCCCATGCATGTCCCTGCCTGGCCCTCGCACACCCAGAGTATAGAGCGTTGTGTACAGCAAGTGAGCGAGGCCAGCAGTCACGTGTACAGCCAGGAGAGGAGGGAAGGCTACATCCGAGCTCAGATGGTCAGCAGGGAGGTGATGAGTAGAAACAGAACCATGAAAGACATGTTCTCTATGGTGTGCAGCAACACCGGGTCGTAGTAGTAAAACCGGTTTTTGTATTTGATGATTTTGTTTTCTAAAGGAATATTAAATTTAATAAATGTGTCAAGATCATTCGTTTCACTATTCTGGATCATTTTCATCCTAATAAATAAACCTGATACATTTACTTTACTTTAAATAAGCTATTTAGTGGTGTTGGTAAAAGGGTGGGAATACTGAATTTTCATAAGATTTCAAGTTAAAATTTACCTAGCAAAAAATGAAAACTTTTCAAATCTGAAGATATCACATGATTCTGCACATAGAACTACATCATTAACACCATGGGCCGATTTTTCAAACTCAAAAAAAAAAATTTCGCCTCCGTATGACACACCCTAGTACCACAGGGCAGTGTATTGGGCCCGTTGGTGTTTGTTTGTTTTATAAATGATATGCCAGAAGCTATACACTCCTCCATACAAATGTTTCAGGGCGATGCCAAGTTATTTAAGGAAATTAAGAACCAAATAGACTGAGTAGAGCTGCAGAATGATCTCTGTGAGCTTCAAGAGTGGTCGAAGAAATGGCTGCGAAGATTCAATGCCACGTAGTGGCACCAACGGCATTTTTTTTTTTTTTTTTTTTTTTAGATTTGTAGAAATATTACCCACTCGGACCTTAAACTAAGATGCTCGTTTGCCCACACCAATGGTAATGAGGTGCATCACATGTCCCAACGGGACGAAGAAAATGCATTAATAGAGACTGAATTCGTAAAAGACCTGTGTGTGTAAGTTGACAATAAACTGAAGCTCTCGGACCATTACACTGGTCAAGAGCCAAAATGGTTCACATATGAGATCATGCTCACACAACTAATTTCATATTGCTGAATTCGAATCTGATATTTGTTTTGTTCTATCAGACCAGGTTTTATAAAAAAATCAATAGGTACAAATATTTAATATTCCATCACGTGTCGTTCAAAAGATGAGATTATCTCATGTGACTGTGGTTTCATGACTAATTTCATATTAATGAATATTAATTGGATGTTTCATTCTACCATCAGACCTACTTTCTTAAAGAATAAAAAAAATAGTAAATATAATAACATTATCGCGTCATGCAAGATACAATTTTAAACCTATCACAGATAAGCTCATAAAAAATTGTACCAAAAAACATAAGTTCAAATCCTTTATAATGACAAAATATGAAGTTCTAAAAGTGCTTCTGAACTTTACTCTTTCTCTTGTACAGCTTGCTCTCTTCTCGTTGCAGTGTCCAGCAATAGTCGCCCATCATGTTAGGACTGATTGTCCCTGATATCTGCTCTCCATTATGGCGATATCTTGATGCAATCTTTCGCCGTGTTCATCACTAACGTCTCCAAGGTTAGCTGGGAAAAATTCAATATGAGAGTGGAAAAAATGCAATTTCAAGGACATCCTTGAAATGCACTCCATCTTCTAGCAGGTTAAGCTGCTTTAGTCTGGATCCCAAAACTTCAGCCATTTCTTTTGACAAGTTTAGGTCCCTGATGAGATCATGAAGCGCTTCTTGAGTAAATAGTTTAGGCCTGGTATTTTCAGAGTCATCCTGGTAGTCGTTTTCCATTGAGGTAGAGGTAGAACCGGAATCACTCAATTCTTGTTCAGTCGGTGGATTTGGGACTGGAAGTTCAGCACTGTGCGGTACTGGTCGGATTGCAGAAGCAATATTGGGGTACTGTACCTTGCCTCGTGTCTTGATTTTTATTCCCTTAATATTTGTGAGACAGAAGTAGCAGTCACTACTGTGGTCTTTAGGTTCACGCCATATCATTGGTACAGCAAACGGCATTCCTGAACTTCGTTTACCACACATCCACTCGCTCAGGTGGTTAACACAAGACTTACAGGCTACATGAGGTGCCCATTTCTTGTCTTGGTCACCCAAATGACATTTGAAGTAACTTTTGTAGTTCAGTCGAACAGCTTTTGTGATTGGTTTCTTGAGGCTACCAGGAGTGAAGGCACCACATATGTAGCAAAAACTGTCAGCACCGTTCACACACTTGCGACGTTCCATGTTTTGTTAATTTCAGAGTAATTACAAATCATGCAGGTGTAGATATGCAATATCATGAATCAGCAAACTGAAACAAACAAAAAAGCACAAATCAGGACAAAATAATTGCATAAGTGGAGCCAATGAGCATATAAATTACTGTATGAATAGCATGGTACACTAAATATATAGATATGCTGGTTCTGGAAAACTGAGCCTGATACAGCTATACGAATGTCATAATTGAGTTCAGCATATACAATTACACTAGAATCAGACTGTTTTGATCCAGAACCATGAGAATTTATTTTTATGTTGACCAGTGTTATCAGAAGAAGGTGAATCAAGCAACTAAACTATTAGGTCTTATAAGGAGGTCGTTCAGATATCTAGTCGGTCCGTACCCCGTAATGATCTGCAAGAGTGAGGTGCTTCGCCACCTGGAGTACTGTCACCCCGTCTGGTCCCGGAGATGTGCTAGGGACTCGGTTGATTAAAAACGTCCAAAGGCGGCCACCAAATTGGTGCCTGCACTTCGGCACCCCAGCTATCCTGAGAGATGAGAGCGTCTGCAACTGCCTAGCTTATACTACAAAAAAGCAAGAGGTGACCTAATTGAGGTGTATAAACATTTCAAAGGTCACTACTCAGTTGAGTATCCATAGCTGGAGCTGACAGACGCCCACCCACAAGGGGTCACAGCTCAAGTTTGAAGAAGCCGCAAGTTTAGAAAACTCTGAGGGCGAATTTTTTCGGGGTGAGAATTGCGAACTCTTGGAACAACCTGCCAGAGAGTGTTGTGACGGCACAAAGTATGAGCTGTTACAAGACCGGACTTGACCAGCACTGGAGCAGGTTCAGATACATTCAGGAGACAGCGCATGCCCAGTACTTGCCAAAAGTCCGTAACAGAGACGTGACCGACCGTCTAAATGGCTGACGTGACCGACCACGAAGTGGATAAAAGTAAACAAAAAAAAGTTATGTAGCTGTTGCTTAGAGTTCATAAATAATAAAGTTAATTGCTTCTGTGTTGTACACGGGAGAGAACCTTCGACTCCCCACCTTCCCAGCCTCCACTATCTAACTCATACTCTGGGTTGCTGGTAGTAGAATCACTACAGACAGCTTACATAGTAGAATACTGTTGTGTCCTCTTATTCTGGTGAGGCAATTATGATGAAAATACAAATACAAGTGATACTCAGTATTTTAAGCAATGGTCATGAACGTTTGAAATAAAATCATATATGTCTGGTAATAATTATCCATTATCTGATTACTATATGGCACAGACAGACCACTTCAGAATGGTATTCGGACACTTGGGCCACGAGCTGTATGTAGGATGGATGTTTTTCGCATGGAACAAAATTTTTTGGTGTAAATTATAATCCCGTAATACCCCTGCGAACCTTCCAGTCAGGAGCCATGGCTTAAACGTCCAGGGGTCGTGGCCCATGGCCTAAATGTCCAGGGTCGTGGCCCATTGCCCAAACGTCCGGGGGTCGTGGCTCATTGCCCAAACGTCCTATATTCCGCCAGAATATAGTGAAAGTCAAGAAGTAGTATAAGATACAACAAAAATTAAAATACTAAAAATTTTTGGAAAAGGACAATTTATTCTAACTTTTGTAAATAATATGAACGAGTACCTAAGAGTAATAACTTCCACACCCTGGTTTCTTGAAATACAGGGTATCACTTGTATTTGTATTCTCACCTTAATTGCCTCAAGGAAATGAGAGGACATAACATTATTGTACTCTGTAAATTGTCTGCAATGATTCGACTGTTACAGTAGGAGTTGGTTGGAGGAGGGAGGGTGGGTGAGTTGGTGTGAGGGTGTTGGTGTGGTTTAGGTAATTTGCTTAGGGCTAGTCAAAGTGTTGGGTTACTCATTCACCGGGATTCGCTTCATTTGGAGCGCTAATGAGCCTCAAACAGATTCAAGAATGTCGGGATCTCTGTTGATTCATTCATAGTGTTCGTGGTGTTATGAACCCGGAACAAGGTAATGTGCACGCTGGAAGGTAAGTGGGTTGGTCACAACTTCACTAGAGTCCAAGACTTCCTTCCCTCAGCCAGCGTGCAGCGGTAAGAGTACCTTCCACTTATATTATTGATTTGTATGTTATGTTTTGTGATTAATTTCTGCTATGGTGATTATTAATATGTTTCTATTATGATTTAATGCTCAGTATGTCAGGTGCTGTTAGGACTCAATGTTTGGGACTAGGTTTATTTCTTTATGATTTTGCCGGAATATTATGGCTATGTTAATACGTTGTTTAGGAGGACTCTACCCAAGGTAAGTCAGGGGCCGGGCGTGAAAGGCGTCCTCATCAGTGTTCGTCAGTCCTTGTCGTCCAGGTGGACCTGATCTATCCAGTCGTGGGGACTTGCGGAGGCCAGCAGACCAGAGTTTACCGTATCCCAGTTCAGGGGGGGACTTCAGTCTACCAACCCCATCCCTTGAGTATGCTGCTCAGGGAGCAAGAGCTTCACTTCTGTGGTCGACCTCTCGCCTCCCTATACCGCTTCTTACAACTTGTTGGCGGAGTTGTTATGTGTTCGACCTGATGCTCGGTGTCAGCGAATGTTTACATTTTCCTGGTAAGTTTGTTAAATTTATTTGTGTGTATGTGATAATATTGTAATTTAATTTATATTTAAGTAATAAATTTTCCTTTAACACCTCAGAATCGATTGGTATAGCAGTCTACCATCAAAGATCCTACAGTATATAACGTTGACAGTGGGGAGTCTAGGGTTCCACTAGCAACTCTATCTAGGGCTGCCGTCATGTCCAATGCACTAGAGAAACTTTATTATTTAACACTTTTAAGCAACCGTAATATCGCTTTGCATCATAAATTGCACATTTCATAATAATAATAATAATAATAATAATAATAATAATAATAGAAATAATAATAATAATAATAATAATAATAATAATAATAATAATAATAATAATAATAATAATAATAATAATAATAATAATAACAATAGTAATAATAACAATAGTAATAATAATAATAATAATAATAATAATAATAATAATGTCCTTTTTTACCATTTAACCTTACTATTTGACACAACTGAACAAGGTGGTTTGCTGATTCTATACCGCACAGCTGCCAACTGAACTATTTTTGTTCACATCAAGTATGTATTACAATAAATATGCAATGCCCACTTCCTCTTTGTTTTGATTGGGAATTAATCTTTTCACTACGATGTCTTCTTACCCTATTTTATTATGGCTACTGCCAGACGATTTTATTCGGCTGAGTAATTTCCATCTCCTAATCATGAGATTAAACAAAACTTCTCTGTTTCTACAAGATATAGATTCAAAAATACCCACAATCCATTTGTTGATGAATGACCCCTTTTACAATGGAACACCTTATTTACAACATGAATTCTCCCTCCTCTAATTCTATTGTACTTTATTATTTTCATCTGGCTAGCGCTAGACGATTACACACAGCTGTCACTCTCTCCTGATGCAAACTACGATGGAACTATATTCAAAAAAGAAAAAAGAAGAAAAAAATTGAAGTGGATGTACATAAATTGAAGAAATCTGCAAAGGAAAAATACTTTTATGAGATATCCTCCATATGAAACAGCATATGAAGAATTTTATTGTTCATTTTAAAAAAACTCCATGTTTGTATGGGAACATCCGCCAGCTTCTTCTCGCCTCATCGGCACTTATAATATCCTCCAAATTCGCCTAACCATCATTAAAGGTAAGCCTAGCAAACCCAAATAATTTAAGTATAGGAATCTATGGAAAACAAATTAAGCTAAAACCAACTCGTAAGAGGCCTAATTGGAGAGTGGTGATTGCTCCGCCATCTGGAGTGGTGAATGTTTTTCTTATAGGGAATAATATTGAGACAATTTTCGTAATGAGCATAATAGACAATTAATCGGCCAACAATACCAAAATAGATATTGTATAACTATGAATATTTAATAGCCTAAATTTCATATTTTAACAAGTTCCAATATGCCAAGTCACCAGCACCAGGTAGTTGCCAAGCACTAACACATCAGCTTATGATAGCTGTTTTGGTATCACACTAATTGCTTTAATTAAGTTCTGGAACTCTTTAAGTGGCAGGGTTTGATGAAAACACTTCTTGGTGTTTTCCGTTTATTGCTGAAGCAGTTATTTACACATATATAATCTGAGACAATAAATGATGAATTCTTTCCAGGGAAGTGTTGTCCAGTGGTGGTAGCCTCATGCCTTCTCTGGGGTGAGAGAGCAAGCTGGTTGTTTGCTAAATCAGCTGACCTGCACTCGACCTTTGAGAGAGATGCAAGCCAAGTTATCTGTCGTGAATAACATGTTAGCTTACTTGTTAAAAACTTGGTGAATAAGTTGGTGTTATTCATTTCGGTGAATATTTATATAAAGCAAAGGTGCTGTTATACCGCTCGGCCACCACCAACAGAGTCCTCATGGTTTAAATCCTAGGTATACCTAACCATGTTACAATAAAGTGTGCTTTAGCTAAACTGTTGCATCTTGCACATGCGTTTTCAATGCCATTTGGAAAGTTTTCTTTGAAACTATTGTGTACCTAGAGGATATTTTCCTGTACAAAAATATCATAACAGTCATGGAAATGACAAATATAATGGCAGGTAAGATGAAACTGGGTAATCATGGTAGTGGTTATTATAATCATGGTCGTGGTTGTTACAATCATAGTCGTGGTTGTTATAATCATGGTCGTGGTTATGATCATGGTCATAGTTGTTATAGTTATGGTCGTGGGTGTTATAATCATAGTCGTGGTTGTTATAATCATGGTCGTGGTTGTTATAATCATGGTCGTGGTTGTTATAATCATGGTCGTGGTTGCTACAATCATAGTCGTGGTTCTTATAATCATGGTCGTGGTCATGATCATGGTAGTAGTTGTTATAATCATGGTCGTGGGAGTTATAATCATCGTCGTGTTTGTTATAATCATAGTCGTGGTTGTTATAATCTTTGTCGTGGTTATGATCATAGTCGTGGTTGTTATAATCATGGTCGTGGTTGTTATATTCATGGTCGTGGTTGTTATGATCATGGTCGCGGTTGTTATAATCATAGTCGTGGTTGTTATAATCATGGTCGTGGTTGTTATAATCATGGTCGTGGTTGTTATAATCATGGTCGTGGTTGTTATATTCATGGTTGTGGTTGTTATAATCATGGTCGTGGTTGTTATAATCATGGTCGTGGTTCTTATAATCATAGTCGTGGTTCTTATAATCATGGTCGTGGTTGTTATAATCATGGTCGTGGTCGTGATACTTACAGTATCTAATATACTATAAGAAGGAATAGAATAAACGTTAGAATAATTAATTAAAGAAATATTCGCCATGAGGAGAGGTTAAAATCATAAAAAAAAATTTTTTTTATGAATCACCGATGATCATTCCGAGATAAATTATATTATGAAGAGAAGTGACCATGATTCTGGTTATATATTAGTCACAATCTGCTTAAGTCATCACCTATGTTAAGTCATCATAGTCGTCATCTACGTTAGTCAGTTTTAGACCCATCTCACATGACTGAAAGACCACCGATGTTTTTTTGTTTTTTTCCGCGCGAGGTTGTTATTTTTCAATGCGTCTTATTATTTACTCTGGTGGACGTAAGACCTCCTACCCTCACTGACGCAGCTATGGTCAATTTGATGTTATTCTTGTTTATAAATCCGTCCTGTCTATTGCCATCGCAACTATCTGTTCGACTGCATGGTGTTTGAATGTAAGCCCTTCTGTACTATTTGTGTCGTCAAATCTGTCTGTCTTATCCATTGTTGGTGTGTGTCTGCCTGTTAGTGTAATGCGAACCAGTCAGTCAGCTGTCTGTCTGTCATGTTAGTTGCCATATAGTCTATTTGTGCATGCATGAATCTGTCTATATTCCCCCTGTATCTATTGTAGTCATCTTCTCCATGCATTCCTGTTATTATCTCTTTTCCATGTACAGTCAGCCACAGGAATAAGTATACACTGTAATGTTACGAGTTGGGGGTTTAGAAACTGGTTTAGAATATAGTTAAAAGTCTACCCAGATCCCAACAGGCAACAACAATAAAAAAACTAAATAAACAAAGACAATCGGACTATAAAAGGGTAGACAAAGGATGCGAGTTTTTGTTGTGTATAATAAAGTACCATAAATTCCTTAACAAAATATCCAGCTTTCTATAATTTACCCTTAACCATACTTAACTTAAACATACGCAACATTGGCTTAACAGTATATACATATTTATACAACATACAACAATCTGAAGCAAGTGGAGGTGGGAGGATATATAGGATTACAATACTCAAGTGCGGTGCTGAAGTGTCTGATGATTAGGGCTGAGTATTGAAGATGGTAGGTAGTCACTGTGCCGTAGGTCTCCAGGATAGGTAATCCAGGTGTGGTCACTTCCCAGAGTGAACTGAACTCTCCTCGATCCGGAGCTGATGAGGAAGAGTTGGAGGAGGTGACGCAACAACCAGGATATAGAGAAAGGAAACCCGGAGTGGTGACTAAGACTAGTCATACTTGGGTTTCGTCCCTAGATGGCGTTGCTCGGTAGTGCTGGGTAGTTAGATCATGACACAATAGATGGCGTGGTTCGTAATAGTAGCTATACGGTCGTCTGGTAACGTTGAAACTGCGCATCCAGACGCATGATGAAACTCAGCTCGCCCCCACCTGTTATCTCTAACTATTTTCTGTTTTCCCTTCTTTATTCTTCTATTTACTCATCTTTCGTCCTTTACTAACCCAAACAACATTAAAAAAAAAGTAGGCTAAGAAAAAAAGTGGGGGGAGGAGGATGGAGCCGTACGATAACTGCAATCGTGGGTTGACTCCATACAGCGAATGAGGGTGAGCCAAGTCCGTAGACTTGCATCGTTTTCCATTGTAAATATAATTGTTAACTAATGCCTTCCTAAAGAAACCATCGCCAAGGGACCAGGTTTGTTCCACTCTACGAATTTTTTGCGATCTTTCCACCAAGTTTGATGAAAAACGATTGTGCCGTTTTGGCTGCACAGACAGACAAACAGACAGACAGACAGACATTCGGATGGCACTATAGTATATTAGATAATATGGTTATTACTGTACTGAATGTGTAACAATCATTAAGCATGTTAATACTTGTATATAATGACTAACTAACATTGAACACTAACAGAGCTCATAAAATTTGCTTAACAGTTTTTGAACACCCGTAAAATACATTGCCTTTATTTTTCTGCAAGTACATTGGCAAATTTCATCTTCCTGGGATTTCTCTGTGCAAATGTGTCAATTACTTGGTTTATATCCACTGGTGTATCTCGGTGCATGTGTAGTAATGTCAGGCCTGTCAGTCTCTCATTCCCCATTGTTGATCTGAGTGTTGTTTTTATTCGTTTCAGTCCACTGAATGATCTTTCTGCAGAGCATGTCGTTACTGGCCGGGTGCACAGGATAATGAGCAGGGTCCTCACGTTGGGGAATATGGAACTTGGTGTCTGGGAGAGGGTGGTGGTCAGTGTAGTTGGAAAACTACAATGTAGATGGGAAAATGAAAAAAACACATTAAATCTCACTATTTCACACTGTTTGGCAGTGCTGTATATAAAGTGCATTCAGGTGCATGGGAATGGCAGAGGTGGTGGAAGTTACCGTGGTGTGGGGTGAGGTCAGGTAAATTGACCCAACCTTCGTGTTACTAAGGTCTCGCCAGGTCAGGTATGGGTTGGCTGTACTATGCAGTACCTGGAGGGGGAAGGGTTTCCGGGCAACCAGGAAACCCCTCCTGGGTGCGCCACTGATGTGAGTGTGAGAGACAGGAATGAAAGTGTGAGAGACAGGTTTGAGAATGTGAAACAGGTTTGAGAGTGTGAAAGACAAGTATTAGTGTTGGAGAGACAGGCGTGAATGTGAAACAGGTGTGAGAATGTGAGAGACAAGTATAAGAGTATGAGAGATTGGTGTAATGATTGTTAATCAGACCATAGCTTACAGCCAGATAAGTAGCAGTAACCGGATGCACAGGCGTACACTCACGTAAATTGACCCACCCTTCGTAATTAAAGTGAGAGTAAGACCTGACCCGGCAGAGGTCACGGTCACAATGAAACAGAGTTCTCACTGCCGCGTGATTAGTCAAACCGGCGTTATGACTGTGTTAATTCACGAAGCTACCCAGCCAGTACACCTGACATCTGGCCAAACACACCCAGATTAGTGACGAGATCTGCAGGCATGATAGCTCCAATATAAGGGGCCGACAGCTCCTTCCCAGGGACACTAAGGGGGAGTCATAACTCAGAGGCAGATGGAGTCACACTTGCCATTGTATTCATTGTAACCACCCAATGAGCGACTGTGGGATAATGAGACCCTTGCACGTAGGACTCGATTGTTCTTTATTCAGCCAAACCTGCAGAGTACAAATTACATATGTTACGTATGAGATAATTAATTCAATCATATGTTCCATGACTATTAACGACTACACATAATACATTTGAGTAGAGTATGGTGTTAAACGATATAAAACTTACGTGTTTCGGGTCTAATGTAGGACTTATTAACTCCCTGACTTGATGGCTCACTGGACAGCTAGAGACTGATCGAGCTAGTCAGTTGGAGGCGGGGGACCATCTGTTTCTCACTTAACACCTCAGCGAAGCTCGTTGTCAACACTCACTCTGTCTCTCTCCTGTCCCCCCTTCTCTCTCTCTCTCTCTCTCTCTCTCTCTCTCTCTCTCTCTCTCTCTCTCTCTCTCTCTCTCTCTCTCCCTTCTAGTTTATTCTACTGTGGCGGTAACATGCCATAAGTCAAGGTCGGGAGGGGGACTTCCTTTCCCAGCACCGAGTCCCCAGCTAGCAGATTCTCCCACAAGAGACAGAGTCTAGCACCTGCTGGGATCACTCTCTTCAGCAGCACCTGCAGACATTCCCCAGCCACTGGACCTCATATGTTCGCAGGCTAAGATCTAATGTTTTGTTCGGGTAAATCAGCAAAACGTCAGCACTTACACCAGTGAAAATATGCCAGTGGCGATAATACTCCCGGCGTTGGGCAATTGCCCAAGATTTACGGTGTGGCGTGTTCAAGAAGGCATACACGGGCTCATTGGCCTTCGGAACTCCCCAGATACTGTTTGCACGCACCTGTCGCACCAGACCATCAGCTCCTGGAACCACTGCCGTGACCCTGCCCAATAGCCATTTGTTGCGAGAAAGATTTTCTCCAGTGACGAGGACAAAGTCGCCTTCCTGGAGATTTTGGGTTGATTCTATGTACTTCTGTCGTTTGCGGAGATGTGGAAGGTACTCCCTCACCCAGCGTTTCCAGAAGCGGTGTGCTAGGAACTGCACGTGCCACCACCATCGTTGATACGAGTCCTTCGGAGGACATCCTCCTAGTGACAGATCAGCGTGTGGGCCGCCGTGGAGGATGTGGGCTGGTGGAAGCGCTTCCAGGTCTCTCACGTCGCTCGAGGCAGGGGTGATGGGTCAACTATTTATGAATGCTTCCACTTCACAAAATAGAGTCTGCAGTCGATATTCATCCAGGACATGGGTCCCCACAATTGCTCTGAGAACCTTTCTGACTGTTCGGATTTGCCGTTCCCACACTCCTCCCACGTGCGAAGCCGCTGGAGGGTTGAAAACCCTTTCTATATCTTTCTTCTGAAGGTGTCTGTGTATGCGTTCATCATTTCTCCAACTACGAACTGCCGCACGGAGTTCCTTGCAAGCCCCAACCATGTTGGTGCCATTGTCTGAACGAATACGTTTCGGAGTCGTACCCTTTCGGAGTCGTACCCTTTCTGGCGATGAAGCAGACAGTAGCGTTTAGGAGTGCATCTGTACCTAGAGACTCCAACACCTCCAGGTATACTGCACGAGTAGCTAGGCAGGTGAATATGCAGCCATATCTCTTGGTACTTTTTCGTCCTTGTCTTACTGTGAAAGGGCCAAAGCAATCAGTGCCTGTGTAAGTAAAGGGCCTTCCCCGGGCTTGGTCCGGTCTTCGGGCAGCATGACTTCCCTCTGCCTAGTGGGCTGCCAATTGTTACGGCGGTAAGTGACACACTCCTTGATTATCTTATCGAGCAGAGGGCGGCACCGGGCTATCCAGAACTCACACCGGAGTATGGACAATGTATGTTCTCTCCCGGAATGGCCAGAGCCCACAGCGTGTGCTTCTCGCACTATAAGTTTGGTCACTGGGTGGTCTCTGGGCAGTAGTACTGGTCCAGTTCTTTCTTTGGGATCTTGCAACCTTCCTCCTACTCTGAGCAGCCCGTCTTGGCCTAGGTATGGCTCTAGTTGGTACAGTCGACTTTGTCGTGGCAGCTTCGGTGCTGCAGGAGGCTCATCTCCTCACCATAGGCCTCCCGTTGCAGGAACCAAATGATGGCCCACTTGGAATTCCACAGTTCAGGCAATTCCAGTGGCTTCGATGTTGCACCCTGAAAGTCGTGTCTCAGGATGCTGGATACTCGCTTGATCCAGGATACACCTCTCTACAGCGCATGCTATGATGAGTGCCTGCTCCATAGTAGTTGCATGATGGCATCGGCATTATTTCCTGCTGTGGCTAATGACAGCGCCTCGAGCTTAACCTCGGGATCATTCTCAAGTTCGTATCTGATTTCCGGTTTTCTCGGCCAGTACTCCTCAGGTAGAGACAAAAAAGAGAGACCATCAATCCATCTGCATTCTTTTAACATGTCTTCAACAGGTATGCCTCTTGTAGCATCATCTGCTGGATTCCATTTTGATCGTACATGTTTCTACTGGGCCTTCTCCGTGACTTCATGTATAGCTGAAATCCTGTTGGCAACAAGGGTATGCAAACGTTTCTCTAGGTTGGCGATGTACTTGACCACACTCATACTGTCCGTCCAGAACACGGATTCTTCAAGTGGGACACCAATTTCACTCTTGATTGTCTGGTCTGCTCTTGTCGCCATGACTGCTGCACAGAGTTCTAGCCTTGGGACCATTAGCTGTTTGAGAGGGGCCAGACGACCCTTGCCACAAACAAAAGAACATCTGGCATTACCTTCATTATCTACTAACAGTAGGTACGTCACAACTACATAAGCTACTTGTGCGGCGTCACAGAAGTGATGGAGATGCGATGAGGTGGCACAACCCAGGCCCCCGGGTCTGTAGCAGCGAGGAACATTGAAGTGTCATAGTGATTTCAAATCTTCAAGCCAGCAAAACCACTTGTGAAGGTTTTGCTTGGTGATGTCTTCATCCCAGTTCTTCTTCCGCCTGCTTTCGTCTTGGAAAATGAGCTTGGCTTTGATGGTGAATGGGCAGATGAATCCCAGAGGGTCATACACCGAGCGTACCACTGCTCGTAAGCCCTTTTTTGACGCCGGTCGGGTGGGAACCTGAACTTTTGCTGCAAACTGGTCTCCATTTAGGTCCCACATGACTCCCAAGGCTCTCTCCGTGGGTAGGTCTTCACATCCCAGGTTCACTTCCTTCACTCCAGCATGTCGACTTTCAAATGGTATTGTGTTGAGGACCTCTTTGTCGTTGCTGATCCATTTTGTGAGTTTGAAACCTTCCAGGGATAGAAGATGTCGCAACTGCCGAGATATTATAATTGCTTCTTTGGGTTCAGTTACTGACAGGAGCACGTAGTCTTCATAGAAATTTGATTTCGCTCTATTTGCGGCATCTGAGAACACATTTCCGAAGTCTTGGAAGGTCCGTTGCAGAGCATAGGCCGCGCACGAGGGACGCCACACTCATCCGAAGAGATGCACTGTCATCTTACATGTCATTGGCGTTTGTGTCAAATCTCCACCTTCCCACCAGAGAAATCGTAAAGCGTCTCTGTGCTCGGGGTTTACCTTCACTTGATGGAACATTGCTTCGATGTCGGCCATCAGGGCGATCGGCTCTTGTCTAAGCCGCATGAGTACTCCAATCAATTTGTTGTTGAGGTCTGGTCCTTGGAGCTCTTGGTTGTTGAGTGAAGTCTTCGTGAAGGCTGCTGCACAATCGAAGACTATCCGTACCTTGTCTGGTTTGTTGGGGTTTAGTACTGGGTGATGAGGCAGGTACCTGCTACTTCCACCAGACTTCGATAATTGCCATTAGTGGCACCCTTTCGGCGAAGCCTTCGTTGAATGACTTTTCCATCTCCACCTTGTACCGGAGTCTCAACCTTGTGTCCTTCGATAGGCGTTTCCTTAGTCCCAGTAGGAGACGCTCGGCGAGCGCTTTGTTGTCAGGTAGACAGGGCGGTTGACGTCGGAATGGAATTGGGAGTGTCCCTCCACTGTCTGTCCAGTCGACGACCAAAGCTTGATGACCCGTTTATCCTCTACCGATTATGGGGAGCCATCTCCCGGGGTCTGGTGTAAAGCTTCGACTTCCCAGAAGCGCTTCACCTGCTCTTCCAAACGAGTTTTTTCTGTAGAGGCGGTCAGCATGGAACATTCCGTTGTAAACCTGTGAGTTAAATTGCCAATCAGGGGCCCATTAATCGTCCAACCCAATCTTGTCCTTATTGCAAAAGGTGCTCCATCCGGCCCCGTCCGACACTCGAGGGGAGTCAGGGCATCTGGGCAATCTTGTCCAATCAGTAACTCTGCAACTCGTCTGTTTGGTGATAGTGGAGCAAGTCCTCGAAGATGTCCACAAGCATCTATGTCTAGGGCTGTAGCTGTTGAGTTTTCTAAAGAAGGTGGCAGTCTGTCAAGTACTAGTACCTTAGGAAGGGATATGGGGCACTTCGCTCTCCGGGTGTTAATGCCTCTTACTTCCAGATCTACTTCTTTGGTGTTACATTGTTCCCCTTGGGTTAACGTTTTATGAAGAGTGATGTTGGTTTCCCTCATATTCTTAGTCTTTCGACCAGTCTTTTGGCACAGTAAGACCGGTCGCTGCCTGTGTCCAGTAGCGCCGTGTTTCTCTCCGACCCTGTGAACCCCTTTTTCATTACTTGCACTTCTAGTAGTGGAAGCGCGACCTTGTCTTGGCTTAGTCATTGATCTCGCCCTCTTACAGTAGTACCCACGTAATTCACATATGTACTCTCTTCTTGCCTGTTGTCGTCTTGGTCGAACCGCCTCAGCTGATTGCCTTGGTCATCTTCTTGGGGCTCTCTCTTTCTATTCTTCCTTCCTCCGGTTCCACCACTCTGTTCTCTATCTTCGAGGTCACAGCGTTCTCTCTTGAATCCTCAGCCTTCCTTAACGTCAGCATCTACCCTACTCGATTTTATGATCTGGCGGCTGCTCCCACTTGCCTTCCTTGGCGGCACGCCTGTCCCTTCCTTTGGCAGGTGGAGCCATCTTGAATGTGCCTTACCACACCCGTCGATGTCGCATTGGCGGAAGCCAGACATACAGTTGCTAGCTTGGTGCCGGACCCTTAAGCACAAGAAGCAATAGCCCAACTCGTTGACTGTATCCTTTTTTCCATCTTTGTTAACTTCCGGAAGTTTGAGCATTGTGGCAGCCGATGAGGGCCATGACAAAGTGGACAATCTTGTTCTCCCACGTTGTTGGTTACAAGAGATATGGTTTGTTTGCTAGATCGGTCTTTTCCCTCGTACCTCAAGCTAGTGTATCGAGTATGCGCCCTTTTTGCCCCCTTCGCTCTGCTCTGTATGAACTGCCAGATGTCCCTTATTTTCATATGGCCATATCTCTTTGGAGGGTGATCGAGGACTGCAATCTCATACCTTTCTTGTAAACGACCAGGAAGCCTTTCAATTATGCCTTTCTTTACGAGGAGATGCTCGAGGGTTTCTTGTGAGTCCATGGACTCGAAGCTGCAAATGCACACCTGAAGTTCGTCGGCCAAATCCTGCAGGCCCTCGCCGTTGGTTATTTTGACAGGTGGTCCGTTGATCAGGTTCATCAATAACTCTTCGATATGGGCGTCCTCATCTCCATACTGGTCCTTCAGGGTGCTCAGGGCCTTTCCATAGCCCTCAGAGGACTTCATCCTGGTGAATGGGTTCAGAACATTCCGAATACTACTTGAACACGAGTGGATTAACATTTGAAGTTTCTCCGAATCTGGGGCAGCGGAGGTTCCCACAAATCTCTTGAAGCTATTCATATTGTAACCGCCAATCAGACGGTTAGAGGGTGAATAATACTTCTCACGTCGTACACGAACATTATAATTCGGTCATACCTGTTGAATACAATTCATTTAGTATTTCAAATAAGTCATACATAGGCACTCTTACATAAATGTTTAATCCAATATATATATGGCTATGTAATTAGTCTAATCTTAACACAAAAACAATGACACAGTCTACCTATGTACACAATAAGTACTAGTTAAACTTACGTGTTGAAAGTCTAGAGAGAAGCCAGGGTAGGTGTTGACTCTAAGATATGGGTAGCTATACTGAAATGCTCACCCTATAGCCTGGCCCCTTGGCTGGTCAGCTATGGCTGAGTCAGGTGATTATAATTATACATAAACAAACTCCCTTCACACCCTCCAACCTCCTTCTGGGCCTCTCATCTTCAACCATCTCAACACTCTACATTGCATACGGGCACGCACGCCCAATAAACATGACATGAGTCACAGCCTAACATAACATTTGTATATATGTTATCATAATTATGTACCGCTTGCGGTAACACATATAGTCCCAATATTCACCACGGCTCTCCCCCTTGAAAGTAGGGATGCGTGCATTTTGCATGTTGTAGGATGACAACATATCCTTCAGTGAAGTTGAGGTGTTGCCGGATTCTTCCTTGACGCCGTACTTCTCTCTACTTTCAGGCTGCTCCATTTCAACTCGTTGCACCTCTTCGTCTTTGTCGGTCGATTCCTCGCGGCCCTTGGGGCGTCCAGTCATCCCAGTGGGAGACTTGCCAAGAGTCGCCCCTGATGTTGTCTTCAGCTTGGTTTGATCATTCCCTTCGTCCAAACGCCATGCTGTGTTCCCTTTTGCAAAATACGCTTCCAGCATTTCAGTCACAGTTCGTCGCACTTCTGCCATTATGTTAGATCCGGGATTTTGGTCAGGTGCTGAACATTCAGACTCAGGCAGAGGGTGGCCCCTTTCAGCTTCTGTGGCCGTAACATCGTGGTCCTTCAGCCCCGGAGGGACAACTTCTGCCTGTGGGTCTCAGTTCACATTTCCCTTTCGTTGCTCTGGATCCATTTCCACTACCTCTGGTCCTCTTATTGACAATTATTTGCGGCTCCAGTTAGGTCTCAAAGTTTGTTCAATGAACCACTGCTCACTGACTGTATTTTCGTTCGGTGGTTTGGCTCGCTGTTTGTATGTAGGTTTGACAATAGTAGTGGCTCGCTGCTTGTATGTAGGTTTGACAATAGTAGGACACTGTTGGTTGCTTATGGTGTTACAAGTGACACTTCACTGCCGGTTACTTACGGTGTTACAAGTGAATCACTGTAGGTTGCTTATGGCTACAAGTGGATCACTGCAGGTTGTTTACGGTGTCACAAATTGAAGTGATATTAAGTCAATTTAATCACACTTACCTTGTAATTCGCTGAGTTTGTTATTTGTTACCTCAAACCCGGTCAGCTGCCCGTTATGATCATTGGTGCACACACACACGTATAATCACTGGGAGGGTGGGCTTGCCTGTCCAGAATGAACAATAACAGCCTGTCCGCTCGGACCGAAACTTTACGACGCTGTCCGAGTGTAGTGAATATTCGTTCACTGGGTGCGCGGGCTGGCTCGTTGCGAACAAACGCTCACAGCACCGTACGCTTGAACCGAAACTTTATGACAACCCCTCAGATATTTGAACAATTCATTCAAACATACGGCACTGTCTTCCGCGCCGATGTCCCACCCACTGTGGGTGGGTGGCTGACTGACGATCTACGTTGTCCCACGCTGAACTCCTGGCGTTGGTGACATGTCCTGTGTTCCTTTTTTTCTCCTGGTAGTTGAGTATTCCCTTCGACGGCCTCCCGTACTTGTTTGACTGTAAACGCCTTAATTAAGGACGTTCAGGTCACGGGCAAGTAGATGGGAATGATTGAAACCCGTTTTTTGACGCATTCAATATTTATTGATGTGGTCAAAACCTGCAGACAACAAGGCGTTCATTTGTATTACATGGTTGTAAAGGCCTGGGATTTAGGGATAGAAATCCCTTACCAGACTAATCAGGATCTTAATAAAGGAATGTCAAGGACCATGGTTTTCGGAGGAATAACAAACAACAGTTTGAGATTGACATCTCTTTACTATAAAAATATAACACAAAACTGTGACACCACTCAACAAACATCAAATAATTACGGGAGTCAAACAATTAATGCAGTCAATAGTTAATGGAGTTAAACAATTAAGGGAAGCAAACAATTAAAGTAATCGAACAATTAATGGGAGTCAGCAAGTAATGGAATCAAACAATTAATGGGAGTCAACAATTGATAGAATCGAATAATAAAGGGGAGTCAGCAATAAATGGAATCAAACAGCCATAGAATCAAACAATGAACAGATATTTCCTACGGCAGTGGCCCTGGAGGAAGGTTCTGGAACACGGTGATCCACACTCAGGGTAGGGAAGCGTCCATCCAACTCCACAATCAAGCGACAGCGGACGAAACACCAGGGCACAGACGGTGGAGAGGAGCTGGCGGTCGTGGCAGCAGCGGTAGTGGTTGATGTCCAGAGAAATGACAGTCGATAGATGAAGGCCTGGGAAAACAGCCCAGAGTCCAGGACCTATGATGAGATCACAGCCAGAATTTGACGAAGGGTAGCTAGATAGTGACTGTATGGCGGCTGGGGTGAATCTGCCTGTGACACAAGTAGTCGCTGCTGTTCTCATCTCTGTCCAACCTCCCCCACGTGTTGGTCGCACCAGCAAACGAGAGAGTTAGCAGCGGTAACGAGCAGGAAGATCGTTTCCGCCCTTACAATGGTGATCTATCTGATACATAATGAGTTAGTCTCACACAATTTATCTTAATTATTATTGATTATTGAGCACAATGACATGCTACAAAGTTCATAACTCTATTAATCTTAGCTACACTTCATTCCGCATTGTCTTATTGCTCTAGATAACGCAGGAACGAGTGGGTATAATTAGTCCATAATATTTCAGTACTGAGGGGTATGTCATCACTTTGGTTGTACTTACAAGTGTGGGTCAATGCCAACCAGTATGGTGTTCCAAGGGAAGAAAGTACTGTGTAAATTGTTCCAGCACAAAAAACTCGGCCAGGATTGGGAGTTGTTGTTCACCACTGCTAGCAAAGGGCTGGTCCTCAGAGTGTCACTCGAGGGGGCAGTCTCCTAGAGTCCAGGCGGCCACGCCGCCTTTTAAACCATACATTTAGCAGAGTCAGGACCTCTCGTCCGTAAACACCGCCAGTACTCACACGCCAGCGCTGACACCAGCGGCGATAACATTCCAGACGGTGGCAGCACTTACGCCAGTGGCGATGACGCTCCCGGCGGTGGTAGCACTTACGCCTGTGGCGATGATACTCCCGGTGGTAAAGACCGCCCCCCACCCTCCCAGCCGCCCCATCTGGCGAGGTAATAGGTCGCGTGGGGGGGGAGGGCGATCTGCGTCATGAGAGCCATGCTACCCTCTCAGCGCTTACACCAGTGGTGATGACACTCCCGGTGGTAAACACCGCCCACCTCCCCAGCCGCCACATCTGGCACGTGGTGGGGGGGGAGGCACGTGGTCGCAGGCTGAGATCTAATGTTTTGTTCGGGTAAGGCAGCAAAACGTAAGCACTGACGCCAGTGATAATAAGCCAGTGGCGATAACAGGATGAGTTACTTACTGTGGGAAGTGTATCCATTTCATGTTTGTGTCCGGGAGTCATTGTCTAGTTACGTCGATATAATGATGTATTAATGTGTCCATATCATTCGGTTAACTACTTAGCAGCTGTAACTAGAACTGTGTTTAGAAGTTTGCCCCTAAGAATAAATAATACGGTTAAATAACTAATCGGCCACGCTACCAACTTTCCTCACTTTACAATCCTACAACTATAAATTCTAACTTTACTTGTACTGCTTACTTTACTCTCATCAAACAGGTGTGAAAATGTGAGACAGGTATGAGTGTGAGAGTGTGAGAGTGTGAGAGACAAGTGTGAGAGTGTAAGAAACAGGTGTGAGAGTGTAAGATACAGGCATAAGAATATGAGAGCCAGGTGTGAGAATGCGAGAGACAGATGTGAGAGTGAGGGAGACAGGTGTGAGAATGAGAGAGACAGGTGTGTGAGTGTGAGACAGGTGTGAGAGTGTGAGACATGTGAGTGTAGGAGACAGGTGTCAGAATGAGACACAGGTGTGAGAGCGTGAGAAACAGGTGTAAGAGTGTGAGAGACATGTGTGAGAGTGTAATAGACAGGTGTGAGAGTGCGAGAGACAAGTATGAGTGTCAGACACAGGTGTGAGAGTGTGATACAGGTGTGAGAGTGTTAGAGACAGGAGTGGAAATGTGAGAGACAGGTATGAGTGTGAGAGATAAGTGCGAGAGTGTGAGAGACATGTGTGAGAGTGTAAGAGACAGGTGTGAGAATGTGAGACATTGGTGAGATTGTAAGAGACAGGTGTAAGAATGTAAAACAGGTATAAGAGTGTGACACACAGATGTGAGAGTGAGACAGGTGTAGGAGTGTGAAATAGGTGAAAGTGTGTGAGACAGGTGTACGAGTGTGAGACAGAGGCATAAGAGTTCTGGCAATCTACTGGGTGTCTTGACTGGGCGACTTAGGGTGGTCCTGATTTTGGGGCAAAAAACAAAATTTGCCAATATTTTGTCACAGACCGTGTCAAAAGTTTTCAATTGGGGTAAAAACATTGCCTGTAAAATATTTTTTAAATATCTTAATAATTAAAGGTTGCTCAAGTCAAATGAAATTTAACAATATTATGCCTATGCTTAATGTTCATAACACATCATTTCCTAGCCCCCAAGCCTGGGCCCCCCCCCACTTAGTCTAAGTGGGTATTAGCTGCTCAAGGCAGGGGTCGCATGAGGACCAGTCTCACTCTTTGTCGCCCAGTAAGGTCTGCTTGAGGGCATTAGGGAATGATTTCCTGTGGTCAGCAACTGCCTGCAGTAGATACTGCAGTTGCTGTTCGTCCTTGGTGATGCGGCCTGAGAAATCTTGGACTAAGGCTACTCCTCTTTCTGCATGATCATTGATCACAGACAAAGCTTGTACACTGGCTTTTGCATTTTGGAAGCCAGGATCATCTTTCCACTGTTCTACTGGGAGGGCCAGGAAATCTGTATTCAAGTTGAGCTTTTTGAAAAATGACTTTGTGTTCTTTGTCGTGAAATCATATAGGTTCTTCACTTGGAGTGTGTCTGGATTGATTGTAACCCGTTTGACATGCTTTTCTTCTCCAATAACGATGTTCAAAGCTTCCAACATGCGGTCCTTCACTGCTGGGAGAACATCGTCATCAAAGAAGGCCAATGCAACCAACTCTTCTGACAAGTACCAGAGGTGTCTCATCATTTTGTGGAAAGTTGCCTTTGATATGGCATCGCTAATGGTACTGTAGTCTTGTAGAGCTTTAAACAACATCAGACCTCCTTTTGGTGCCTTTGCAGCAAGTGGAGCAATTGTCCAAGCCTTCACATATATTCGGGCAAAGAAAATGCACAAATATCTTAGTCCTCTGTTCTCCTTTGGAGTAAGCTTAAACTGAGAACGGAAGAACCACACTTTGAAGAAATAAATGGTCTTTGCCATCCATCATGCTTGGTGCATTGCACCAGGAGCAGAAAATCGTACTCCCCGAGAAGGTGATGTGCAAAGGAAGATGGAGGCCAGCTCTAGCAGCTCTCGATAATCATCTCGTAGCTGTGTCTCCAATAGAGCCTTCTCAATGAAGTTGGTTAGATCGTCCCTAACAGCTCTGACCGATTTTTCTGCCAGATCGTCGGTGGAGGAGTCTTCAAACTTCTGCTTGTCAATTTGTTCCCATTTGGCTTGGAATCTTCGAAACAGGTGTATGTCAGGAGCAACTGAGTGCCCCATTACAGCTTCAAAAGCAGATCCAGCTACAAGTTCTAGTACATGGTGGCGGCAGGCAAAATATAGCAAATCACGACCCAGCAACTGCTCAATTTTGACACACGCACCCTTGTGGTGACCAGTATTTGAGCTTGTTGTATCAAAACACATGCCATGCACGATGTCTGCAATGTGCCATTGCTGCAAAGCCTTCATAACAGCTTTTGCTTGTTCATCACCGGTACCAGAGGGAAGTTTTGGAAATTGCAAGAAGTTGGGAGGTGCCATTGCCTGAGACAAGAACTGGGAGTCTGTCAACATGGCCCCCATGCCCCGTCAAATCAGGCATCAATTTACCATCCCAGTGAACAATTAAAACTGACTCTGGTTTGAAGTTTGAAAGGATTTCAGCTGCCCTGTTACTGCGATGATGCTGACGTTTCCTCCTGATGCTTGATCGATTCAGAATCAATTCACTGACATCATGGCCCAGACTCCGAGCAGTTTGGGTGACAATGTGCATGGCCATTCTATCTGAGGACTTGGTCCGATCTAATGCTGCAGAAAGTTCTGGAGTTAGAACTTCTTTTCGCCCACGCTGCTTTGCAGTAGGTGCAGTTTGAAGTGCTGATGGGCCAGGAACTGGGTTGGATTCCTCAGAAGAAGACGTACTACTGCTGTCCAAGACAACGATGGCCTGGCATTTTTTTGGCTTCTTCCTCTACACTGTCTGCAGCCAACTTCCTTTTCATTGCTTTCTTGAGGGTATTTTCTCGTCGTTTCTGTCTTTTCAGGAATACTTTGTCAAGAAATGACATTGCCCCACGACGCCCTTTTTCTCGTTACGCTATTAAGAAACCCTTATCCTCCTGAACTGTCATCATATTCAAAGTATTCACATGTGCAATGTCAAAGAGATCTTCAAATGTATCAGTGAACTCTTTCTCTTTCTGCTTTTGAGTTTCTGTCTTTCTTGAAGAGTTCTTTTTCAAACTACTCCACTTGTCAAACATTTTGTGCACTTGATTCACACAATCTGGTTTGTAGTGTGTGGGAATGTTTGCTTTTGTCCAAAATAGAAGAACTTTGTCTGTGACTTCCCCAGCTGCCACTCTGATGGGTTTTTTTCTGTATGCGATGCAGGCTTAAAAAATACTGTAACATTTGCCTGTTTGAAGGTAACTTAGCTCCTGTAATGTCATCACATAATGTCTTTATCAAATACACATTTTCTCGTGTTTTTACTCCTGCATTAGCCATCTTGACCTGAGGAATAAAGAAATTAACTATTAATATAAATTAATAATAGAATATTCTGCAGAACTGTTTCTAATTTCCCCAATCATCAATCACGACCAGCAAAAACTCACCACAATCGTGCCAAATGTGACGCACTAGTGGTGGGCGTAATCGGCTACAAAGTAATCGACTACATCGATTACTTAATTTTTGACAGCTTTGAGCAACCTCTACATATTAATATACTTAAAAATAACTCTACACACAATGTTTTTGTCCTAAATGGACACTTTTAACAGGGTCTGTGGTAAAAATTCCTAAGTTGAAAAATAAGGACCACGCCTCGGAGGCGTGGGCATTAGGGCGATTGCATATCTTTTATGCTGATTACTGTCTTTGGGAATGGTGTGTTTGCTGCCTAAGGCACTGGTGCACAGCTTATTGGTATGGAGTAAAAATGAGTTTTGAGGTTTTCCAGCCTGTATAGGGAAGTAATCATAATGTGAACTGTCCAGACCACATAGATGTGACATGCGAAGATAAAGGAAAAAATACAGGATATCAAAAAATCATAGTAAAAAAAAGTTTTATTTGATGTCAGACTTTGTAGAAAGGTTTAGCAATGTTTAGATCAGCAAGAATAGTTCTTCCAACGTTGTCAGAGAAATTGAAGTGTAAAGTCGGGGAGTAAGCGAGTCTGTAGCGGAACTGCTGGAATGTAGATTTGTTATTTAAGATATTTGATTTGCATGTGTTTGACACATTCATTGGTTGATAAATTGACGGAGAGCAGAGCCATGGGTAATAGCTTTCGGTAGCTCAGAAACAGTTATGCATTGGATAGATTTATATGTCAAATTTCAAACGTATATAAATGGTTTCAAAGAAATTACACGGATTTAAGTAAGTATTAATAATTGTTTTCATTGACTATGAACACGTGCTGTTTATACCATATATGCACCAGACATGGGGTTGATTATGATAATTAATCAAATTATAATAATCCATGGCATTGATTATGTATTCATAATCATATCATAATATATTTTTTCTGAAAATTATATAATCATAATCTAATAAAAACTTAATTAGATTAATAATCATAATCAAACATTTAAAGAGTAATAAGCAATTATTACAATATGATTATTGTATCCTAATTAAACTTATATACTGCATTCACAGATGAAAATCATTATGTTATGTTGTGTTCAGAGATGGCGAAGTACTATTATCTTAATTTCGTACCCTGTAGTAGCCTATGTCAATTTTATTGATTCCCCATTGGTACAGAAATTAAAACAAAATTTACTTAATATAAGTTGCTGCAGTATATGTGCTACAATCACCCTTAAAAGGGTTTCCATTAAATTAATAATTGATTCATCAATTTTAAATAAAATGTTAGTACCAATGTTATTAACAGTACAGTATATTACTTTTCTGTCTAATGAGCATGTTGTCACTGCATCCACTATTTTTCCCAAAGCTCATGTAGGAAGGTATGTATAGTCAGGAAAGATGTTGCCCTTACACGCAGTCTATTTGATTATGTAAATGAGACGAGAGGTTGATTTATGTATTTGATTTGCATCACCTCAATTGCAAAATCAAATTATGAAAATAATGTTATAAGCATTACATTACAAAATAAATTTTTACATAATGAAAATGATTCAATGTAGCAGAAATAACTTGACTTACTGTACTTGGCATTAACAGTTTTGGTAATTATAATGGTGATTAGAATGTGAATATGAATTATTTATAGAATACATTGATGTTTTCTTTATAGCTAATTCAGTATTGATTGCATGTATAATCAGGAATCAGAAAGTAGACTGCTGTGTTAAATTTAGTCAATATAATTTCTTTAACAATATATATAGAATGTTATAGCCATAAACCATAGTTTATGTAAATATGACTCAGATTTGTTTATGAATTAAATTTCCTGAACGTGAATGAAAAATGTTATTGATCATAAGAGTAGCTATACTAAATAAAAACAATAAATAATCGTATTGCTGCAATTTTATTTGCATAATAAAAAGGTAATTTAATACTTATTGCTTACTACACTACGATACCTAGTGAATTTTTCACCAATATAAAGGACCGTAATGAAAATTTAAAAATATGACAATTATAATCAAATGCAAAAGAATAATCAAATAATAATTGACATTTACAATATATGTAATCACAATAAAATCATAATCAAATAAAAAAATCACATTCAAATCATAATCAAACAAATTTTAAGCTCTGTAATCATAATCAAATCATAATAAAAAAGATAATCATAGTCAAATCATAATAAAAAACTAATTATGATGATCTTTATACAGTACATGCAAGTTGTGTTTACATACACTGACATAAACCCCAACTGGTATAAGCGATTCAGCACTGTATTAATATTAGTGGTGAATGAAATGTAGAGGTAGCAAGGAAATAATAGAAAATACTGTATAATAGTGAAAACAGAGAAGTAATAAGGATAGGCAAGTAGTGGTTACAGGGAAGTAATACAGATATTTAAGTGGTAGGAGGGATATTATAATGAAATAGTGGTAGAAGGGAATTAAATTGAATTGAAACAGTTTATTTAGCCAGAAAAAACACAGATACAGAGTGGATAATAATAACAATATTATCATGGCTGAGACGGTTGAGAACCGGAGGTCTCTTGTAGGCACCTGATATATACTGTACATTTATCTCAAGGAAGTATTATGTAACATTTAGTAACACCTGGAATAGTGCACATAGCATGGTGGTAATAAGAACGTCTCAGAATGTTACCACGGTTATCACTTCGATATATTTATTTGTTTTATTTATTGATTTATTTTTTTATATTTTTTTTTATATTAGAAATATATACATAAATTACAGTGGAACTGACAAAATATTTATAGTGGGTAAGCAGTGCAACATGGGTTGTCCAGTATTAAGGTTGAACAAGAAGACAGAGCTGTCAGGATTATGTTTAGTTGGCAAAATTATTTATTTCAATGGTAATTTCTTATCTATTTACATGATAATTTCCGATAAAACGGTTTTGATGGTACAATAAAAGCAGGTATATATAGTAGGTATTACAAGAAATATTAATACTTAGACAATATATATTTTTTAAGAGATGATTTAAAGGAAGGGAGTGTAGTCTTTGCTCGGATGGGTGGGGGTAAGTTGTTCCACACATTCACGCCACGATATTTTAAGGAGATCTAGGACTGCGAGGAGCGCAAGGGAGGTGGTCTTAGTAGCTCTGGGTGCCTCAAGTTGTATCTCTGGGTGCCTCAAGTTGTATCTCTGGTTATTCCGGAACTGGAAATGATTGTTGTCAAGCAAGTGATTGACAGATTTGTAAACAAAGAGCGGTAGGTGTTAATATTCCCGAATTTTAACATTTTCAATTTAGCAAATTATTCGTTTGTGTGATCTGTTTTTTTTTCAAGTAGGTCATTGTCCGTACAACTCTCTTTAGTGCAGTAACCAGGGATTGTGTTTTTGAAGAGCCAGAGTCCCCCATAGTGTGTGACAGTGTATCAAGTGTTGGTAAACAAGACCATGATAAATTTCTTTCATTGCTGTGAGAGTGAGTGACAGTCGAGTGTGAAACATGATACCGCACTGTTTATTGACTTTACTGTGAATGGCTTGTATGTGGTTTCTCCAGTTAAGTTGCTCATCAACAATAACTCCGAGGAATTTAATCTAGGGGAAAGTTTTTCCTTCTGTGAAAGATCGTGTAGTTGGTTTTCTCAAGGTTTAAGGTTAGTTTACTACGTATTACCCAGGTCCAGACTTTAGTCAATTCAGTGTTCATAGTTCTCATCAAGGAATGGAGGTCTAAGTTGCTGGCATAGACATTACTATCGTCTTCAAATAAGTTGTATTCTATGAGTGTGCTGGCGTGCACTATGTCGTTTATGTATAACAAAAACAGTACTGGACCGAGAATGAAACCTTGGGGGACGCCATACAAGATTGGCGAGGAGTGTTTATTATAGCAGACATACTGCTTCCTGTCGGACAGATATGGGGTAAACCAATTGTGGGATAGGCCCCTCACGCCGTAATGTTCAAGCTTTGAAAGGAGGATGGTATGGTCGACAGTATCGAAGGCTTTAGAGAGATCCAAGAATATACCGACTGTGACCTGACTGTCATTAAAGGAATTTAAGATGTCATTAGTAAAAGATAGCAGAGCACTTTCAGTCGACCTTCTTGCTATAAATCCAAATTGGGAATCTGTAAAGATGTTATTGGCATTGCAGAAGGAATTTAGTGTACTACATGCTAGCTTCTCCAGTATTTTACTCAAGGCTGGGAGGACTGATATGGGACGGTAATTCTTGAAGAGGCTTTTGTCCCCAGATTTTTTATATGCTGGGTGAACTTTAAAAACGTTCAGTTTATCCGGAAAGACACCACTAGTGAAGGAGGAGTTACAAATGTGTAGAGGAACAGGTAGTAATAAGTGGCCTAATTTATTAATGATGCTCAGTGGTATATTGTCTTCGCCTGCTGCTGCATCTTTGGACATTTTTATGATGGCCAGTAATTCATCTCATGTGACAGGGGATAAGAACAGCTCATTTTGCTGTCTGTTTTGCAGGTAGGCTCTAAATTCCTCATGGTGATCAGGGATGCTCTCTGCAAGATTTTTACCAACATTAATAAAATATTCATTGAAGTGGTTGGCAATGAGGGAGGGTTTCGTTACAAGTGAATCATTTCTCATAAAAGCAGAGTGGGGGGCCGAAAGCTGAGTATTCCTGTTCTGAATAGAATTTATGATATTCCAGGTTTTCTTACTGTCGTCTGATGCTGACACTAGCTTATTGGTATAATAGCTACGTCTGGCATTTCTAACTGCTTGAGTTACTCTATTTCTAATACTCCGGGAAGCATCACAGAAAGTTAGGGGTCATTTTGCAAATTTCCTTTGGAGTGTGTGTTTTTCTTTTATCATTATCTTAATTTCGCTTGTGGTATAGGGTTTGGAAATGGATACAGTTTTCACTTACTTAGTCTTGAGGGGGAAGCATTTATCAAAGCAAGCATTGGAGATGCAAGAGAAGTTGCAGCTGTTCACGTTAGGGTTGTCGGAGGCATAGACAAGATCCCAGTTAGCATTCATTAGGTTGTTTTCACAAAGGAGCATGTTGTCAGTGCAGTAGTAACTGTATTGTACTGAGACTCTACTAGACCATTCAGGTCTTGTGGCTGTTTTATATATGGCAAAAAGTGGGAAGTGATCTGAGATATTGTTATAAATAATCCCACTTGCGAGATTGTTAGGAGTGTTGTTAGTCCAGATATGATCTATCACAGTGGCAGAGGTGGCAGTTACTCTAGTGGGTTTGGTTATAGTGCTGAAGAAGAGCTAAGAATCACAGGTAGCAAGAAGGTCTAATATGGAGGTGTCAGTATCTGATTTTAATAAATCAAGGTTGAAATCTCCAGTAATGTAGCAAAGTTTCCTCTCTGAACTTATGATAGAGAAAAGCTCCGAAAATTTATCAAGAAAATTTCTTACACTAGTGTGGGGTCTTCTGTAGATTACTCCTACTTGGATATTTCATGTGTCGTTACGTAATTCAGTGAAAACACTCTCCATGAACTCCTTCTGGACCTTTAAATCATCTCTTACAGAAGCGTTATACTTAATATCAACATACAGGGTATATCGTGGCTCCACCACTGTGTCGTGACGTATTGACGCAGTGTCTAGTATAACTACAGGAAGATCTAAACAAATTTTTCGAATGGTCTGAAAAATGGCAGATGAAATTCAACGTCGACAAATGTAAAGTACTCAGTATAGGAGAAGTAAACAGGGAAACCAGATACCAGATGAACAACGATGCCATAGAGAAATCCGACTGCGAGAGAGATTTAGGAGTAATGATAAGTAGGAACCTTAAGCCAAGTAAACAATGTGTTTTTGCTCGTAACAAGGCTAATAAAGTACTTGGGTTCATACAAAGGAGTGTTAGTTACAAGACTAGCGAGGTCATCCTAAAACTGTATCTTGCTCTTGTGAGACCACACCTGGATTACGCAGTTCAGTTCTGGTCACCGTATTACAGAATGGATATAGAATCCTTGGAAAGAATTCAGAGGAGAATGACAAGACTAATCCCGGGCATTAGGAACCTTGAGTATAGAGACAGGTTAAAGCATCTTAATTTGCACTACCTTGAGAGACGTAGAGCGAGGGCGACCTGATAGAGGTGTATAAGTGGAAGGCAGGGCTAAACAAAGGGGACATTACAAAGGTACTCAAATTATCCAACCAGGAGCGAACTCGTAACAATGGTTTTAAATTAGACAAATTTAGATTTAGGCGTGAAATAGGTAAACACTGGTTTGGAAACAGAGTAGTGGATGAATGGAACAAGTTACCAAATATCATCATTAACTCGAATACGCTGAATTGCTTCAAACATAGGTTGGATGCTCATATGAGCAATTGGGGTTGGGTATAAACGGGACTGCCCAGTATGGGCCAATAGGCCCGCTGCAGTTTCCTCCATTCTTATGTTCTTATGTTAATTAGGGATGTTATACAAATGTTCAATATCGTTAGTGAGTTTGGTCTCACAGAACCCAAGTACATCAAATTTGTGGGCAATAGAAAATATACACTGATCTAAAAAAGTATCTATATGAAGGGGAATACTGTTGATGTTATGGCTAATCAAGGAGAAGGAATGAGGTAGTAGAAGACTAGAACTAAACTCGGGAGAGTCAGGGAATTAATAGTTACAGTTGGGGTTGGTGTAACCCAGTGAATTTTGTAGAAAGGCATCAGGGAATAAGAACATAAGAACATAAGAAAATAAGGAGTTTGCAATAGGCCGGTTGGCCTGTGCATGGCAGCTCCTGTCGAGAGTTACTACCATTCTCTATCATCCATGAATCTATCTAGCCTCCTTTTCAAACTTTCCAGAGTTCCCGCACTTACTACAAAGTTGCTAAGCTTGTTCCACTCGTCCACCACCCTATTTGTGAACCAGTTTCTTCCTATCTCCCTCCTAAACCTAAATTTATCCAACTTGAATCCGTTGTTCCGAGTCCTATCCTGCTCGGATATTATAAGAACTTTTTCTATATCCCCTTTATTGATTCCTTTCACCCACTTAAATACTTCTATCATATCTCCCCGCACTCTTCGTCTTTCTAGGGAATGCAATTTAAGTTTCTTTAACCTATCCTGATATGGAAGGTTTCTAAGTCCCTGAATCATTTTTGTCATTCTTCGCTGCACCGACTCTAGTGAATTGATATGCATTCTATAATAAGGGCACCAGAACTGAACCGCATAATCGAGGTGCGGCCTAACTAGCGCAAGATATAGTTGCAATAAGACCTCTGCACTCTTGTTACTTACACTTCTAGATATAAAACCCAATACTCTGTTTGCCTTATTTCGAACATTAACGCACTGTTTTCTAGGCCGTAGGTCCGTGCTTACAAGTACCCCTAGGTCTCTTTCACAAGTCGACTTCTCTAGGTTGATGTTGTTCAGGCTGTATACATTATAAGTATTTGTTCTTCCAATATTAAGTACGCTGCAATTGCTGGTGTTGAATTTCATTTGCCATTTTTCAGACCACCCCTGCAGTTTATTTAGATCCTCCTGTAATGCATTTGCATCCTGCCCTGAATTAATTTGCCGCCCTATTTTGGTGTCATCCGCAAACTTGCTTATGTCACTGCTGATCCCAGTATCTAAATCGTTTATGTAGATTATGAACAAGAGTGGGCCTAGTACTGACCCCTGGGGAACCCCACTGGTTACACGGCCCCACTCAGATTTAACACCATCTACGCTGACCCTAGCATCATCATTGTAGGAACATTGATACTGATTGAGGAACAGCAAAAATCCAGGGTCACTGCGGTGTGAAAAAGGAAGGTTTAAGAAAGTTATAATAGTAGGGGAGGGGGGGGTAACGTACTCACAAGTGCTATTGTAGTGGATCCTCTCCCCTACAACTCCCAACTGAGCTCTGGCCGCGCTCCTACCAGCCAATCAGCGTACAGCTTAGTTCAAGTTTAAGATCCATATATACATAAAATGCTAGTGACAGGGGGGAAGGAGGTTCGGGGGAAGGATAAAGGGAGGATTGAAGTGACTTTTAGGAGGAGAGTGAGGGAGTATAAGTTGGAGGCAGCAGCAACTCGCCCGCCCCCGCCAATCCCCAAACACAAACTCCCCCACCCCCGCCAGACAAAGCCTCTCATAACACCACAACTCTCCAAACCCAAATCAAACATACCCAACCTCTATACCAGCCACTGTCAACATTATCGACCTAACTCAAGACTGAAACCAAACAACCTATATCTCACTCTCATCTCCGTTCACAATTTGACAAAGCTCAAATCTGTCCCCTGCTATTACTAAATAACTCTCCTACGATACACTCATCCTTCCTTACTACGAATACTTTGACATTTCAAGCTCAAAGATTCAAAACTCTTCCTCCAACTCTCTCCATTTCTCTCTGACATAGCTGAAAGACCCACAACTCTCAGAAACAAATTAAAACATACCCAACGTCTGTGACATCCAATTCTCAATAAAATCGACCTAACTCAAGACTGAAACCATTCAGCCTATATCTCATTCTCGTCTCCGTTCATAATTTGACAAAAAAGCTCAAATCTGTCTGCTGCTATTACTAAAAACTCTCCTACGATACGCTCATCCTTCCTTACTATGAATACTTTGACATTTCAAGCTCAAAGATTCAAAAACCCTTCCTCCAACTCGCTCCGTTCCTCTTTGACATAGCTCAAAGACTTTACCTTCATCTTTATCCAAACAACCCTACGACTAGCAAAATTTCTATATTTTCACCTTCTCTGTTTGCTTTGATCGTGTGTGCCTGTGCGTCCGTCCACCTGCGTTTCTCGGCTTGCGCCGCCGCCGTGGCGGGGCGGTTCTTCCTACGCTCTGCCAACACTGCCCGAGCTAAGACGACAATCAGAACACCCGCGTTGGCCCTTTGCTTGCTCGGACCTGCTCCCGCCCTCCCTCTGCCTCGTCCTGATTGTTGTTGTTGTTGCACCCTCAGGGCATTTTGCCTACCCCCTCACGCAAGCGGTGTTTAGCCACTGCACCTGTTCTCTCCTTCTAAAATTCACTTCCATCCTCCCTTTATTCTTCCTCTGAACCTCCTTCCCCCCTGTCACTAGCATTTTTCTTTTTTTCTACTGCCCGCACGCGGCTAGGAGGTGGCAGGACAGAGTCAGGTTAGCGTCAGGTGCGTGTTGGGTTGGGCCATGGTTTCTCAGTGCTTGGTCGGCTTGATTGTGTGTATTGTTTTCTTGTGTAGAGGAGATGTCTTGGTCTTCTGTCTTGGTATTCTTCTTAGCTTGATGTTGATTTTCTTCTAACTCTCCTCTTCTTCTTGCTCTCTTGAAGTGTCCATTCATTCGTGTTTGGGTCTTGTTGTTCGTCTTCCTCGTGTCTTATGTCCTCATAGGTGTGGAAGAAGTCGGAGACGGTGAGGTTGACCACGCGGGCTTCAGCTCCACGGGCTTCGTGGTGTTCTTGATTCTGTGTGGTGGGTGTCTTTTCTTGAGTTTTCTTTTCTTGGTTTTCTTTTATACTGGTTTTTTCTTGTCTTGGGAGCATATAGCAAGGAGGGCCTCTTTGTAGCTCAGTTTCTTGTCGAGTCGAGCCTTGGCTATCCTGCATTCCTCCTTCCATTTCGGGGAGGTCCGATCGGCGGAGGAATGTGGGCCGCCACAGGCAGCGCATTTTTTTTACTGTGTTGGGGCAGACCGTGTAGCGGTGTCCGGGGCTGCCGCACAGGGAGCCGGTGTCCTCCTGCGCCTCACACTTGTTGACAGTGTCCGTAGTGCTGACATTTGTAACAGCGTTTCGGTCTGCAGTAGGGCTTGACTGGCACAGTTACCCACGCCAGTTGAGCCTCCTTGGGTAAGGTTGTATGGTGTCCGATGAGGGCAGTGGTGTCGGACAGCTTCTTCACAACTTGGAGTTGCCCCTTGAGGAGCTCACTCAGCTCTGCTTGGTCCACGTGGGCAATTTCGGCGTGGGAGATTACTCCCAGCTTCAGGTTGTCCCACTTGTAGGCAATCATTTTAAATGGAATGCCGTTGATGTCTGGGATCTCCGCGAGCTGTACGGGCATACCCTTCTCGGCGAAGGTGATCTTGATGTCACCATGGAGCTTCAGTCGTTCCACCTTGGTGACCCCCATGATCTCATTAGTTTCAAAGAACTTCTTGAGAACTAGGAGGTTTAATTTCTTGGGGCAGGTCGGCGTATCCGGACGTATCCGCGCCACATTATCAAACTCGTAACCGTTCATGGTGAGAGAGGGTCAGAGAGTCTGCTCGCCTCTAGGTCTATGCAGTGGACGTAGGGGTACGATCGCCGACCTAGTCTCGACCTTCAACTTCCAGCTCAGGATCAGAGAGTTTCACACCTTACGCTTCTGCTGACCGGGGAACCCATTTTACACACCACCATCGCTCCTGAACTAAGAAGACCTCTCAACAAGACCTCCTGCTGGACCCGGAACTGTGAAGACCGCCCTCTCTCTTGTGCCATTGTTTGGCCATCTTCCCGGACCGGACCATCCACGACTGACATCGTCCACAACAACTCACGAGCGTTTTCGGTTTATCGAGCATTAGCTTGCCCTCCCCACTGGTGGTGTGAGTGACCCACACTCCAGCTGGAGAGCAGTTATAGCGCGATATTCCCGGCGTGGTTTGAGCTCTTTTCCTTCTACTACTATTTTTCCTTTTTCGCTCTGGCCTAGGGACCTGCACCCTCAAAAGTGTATTCGTCCTGCGGTCCCCCCTGTAACTGTTCACCTCCCTCCCAGGAGATTGTGAACACGAAAGGGGGTTGGAGCAAAACCCATCCCAGCCGAGTCTTTCCAGGAAAACCGTGATCGTGCGGATCCACCTGGAAAGAGGGTAGCAATCCTTATCCTTCCCAAATAGGCACACTTAGCTCACGTCTATACGTGAGCAGTCACATACACTACGAAGTAGGCTTCCCCAACGGGGCTCCGGGAGAGAAGCTCAGGAACCACTCTACGACCACCAGCCAGTGGAGAGTGCTGTAATTCCTCTGCTACTTACTCAACCGGAATAGGTAGGACCTTAAAAAAAAAAAAAACCCGGTTATGGAGCGCGTACGCCCTCCTAACCGCGACCCCCGCCTGAACCGCCAACCTGACGACCCGAACTACGACAGGCTCCGCACAGAGAAAGCGGACCAGTTACGCGCCTTCAATGAAGCCCTGAAAAGTAGGAACACTGCCACCACCTCCAGCAACTCCACCACCACTGCTACCGACACTGAGGACAACTGGACGAAGGTAGAAAACAAGAAACGCCGACGTACTTTTTCGGGAAACGAATGCCGTAAAGCAGCCCAAAAGGCACCCATCACCACCACCAGCTCACCTCCACCGACACTGCCAAAATTCCGGATCTCGAAAACGTACACGAAAACGACATATGCTGCCATCACAGAGATGGAAAAACTAAATCCACTGGCCAAGTTCTCAATGCGACCCAACCTAAAGGGGGAGATGATTATTCACCCCAAAGACAAGGACTCCACCACCACCCTCTACACTTACCTGAAAAGCACTACCACCGTTGCATCAACCAAGCTGGACCCCGCCCAGAAACTGATGAAATCGGTAGTCCTCCGGTACCCAAAGGAACTACCCCTCGAACCCCTGGAGAACCACCCGAAGATCCTAAAAGCCGAGAGATGCTCTCCCCCGTCCGACAAGACGGCCACCACAAAACAAGTGCTCATAACGCACTACGGTTCATCCCCCAGCGCCATAGACCTCAAAACCTGGTGGATCTACGATGTGAGGCCCTTCGTCCCGGAGCCCCTGCGGTGCTTCAGATGCCAGAAATACGGGCACCATCAGACGAGGTGTATGAACAAGGAAAACTGCGCAGTCTGCGCACAGAAGCACGGCACACACTCCTGCCTCACCAAGTTGAAAAATGGAGAAAACATTGGCCCCAAGTGTGCCAACTGCGGGGGCAAACACCACGCCTGGAACCCTAGATGCTCCGAGAGGACAAAGAGGGTCCAGGCAAACCGACCAGCAGCAAGACCGGCCCCTACCGTCTGCACACCAACCCCACCAAGTACCTTCGTGTGGGGAACCCAAAGGCCAAAATAACAAAGCCAACATCCTCAGCCGGTCAACACCCAAAGTGCAGCCCAGTTTCCTGGCCTCACTACGGCCACACCTCAGCTACCCAAGCAGCAGAAAACGACAACCACGAAAAAGACAAAAGAAGCACACAACAAGGCACCAGAAGGAATGATACACGTATCAGACCTAGCCAAGGTACTGACAACCTTTGCGGAGGGCTTAGCCGGACTACTGGGATACAAGATCCAACCCACACAGCTCCAAATACTCATGGGGAGCGTCCTCGGGCAAGTCGCCACAGCTCCAGCCACCTCAGTGGAGTACGCCACGCCGGTCCCCACACGAGTGACAGCCGAAGTACACTCTACACCGAAAAAGGCCACCAGAGAACCAAAGATACCGACAGCTCCCAGAAAGAAATTGGACGTTTCAACTCCCCTGAACCGAACCACGGCCCAGAAGGCAAAAACCACAGAACAAGAAGATATGAACCTGATCCAGTCGGAATCGGACCTGAACATTTCCATCGAGGACCACCAGAAGTCCCCGAAGAAACAGTGGTGGAAAACATCAGCACCCTGAACATCCTTACTTGGAATGCTCAGGGCATCAAAAACAAGAAACACCTCCTGCTAGAAGCAGCAGCCAAGGACAATCTTGACATTGTACTGCTACAAGAAACACTTCTACAAGAACACCACTGTTTCAAATTCAGTGGTTACAAGATATACATGAGGCCTTTCATGCAGGCGTCAACAAGAGGATGTATGATCTTGGTCAAGTCAAGCATACTCTCCTCCGAGGTAATGCAGCAATTTCCATGTGGGGAAAACATTGAGACACAGGCCGTCAAAGTAACCCTCCAAGAACGGGAATTAACTGTTCACAACATCTACAAGAACCCAAGGGGCTCACTGGAGGTGACTCATTATTCTCTTCAGCCGCGGACCACGCCATACTCATAGGAGGGGATTTCAACGCACATCATCCCTTCCTAAGCTGGGTAAGCCCCACAAATGAAGACGGCCTACACCTATACACCACCTTTAAAGACACACCCGAGATCTGCCTCCTGAACACCGGAGAGCCCACCCACATTAGGGGAGGAAGGTTAGATCTAACCTTCGTCTCCAGTGCACTACAGCCTTCGGCCTCCTGGCAGCTACACCCCACGCTGACCAGCGACCACAACGCTGAAGGTGAACAAAATCCCCACTCCACCCCCGCCGAGATGGAGATACAATACCCAAAAGGCAGACTGGGGACTCTTTTAAGAAACACCTGGCTAAGTGGCGCGAAAAATCACAGCCGGCCGGCGCAGCACCCGTGGACGAGACAACCCTCCACCAACAATTGGCGAGGCGTTTCACCAAGCGGCAGAAGAGGCTACCCAAAAAACAAAACCCACATCAAGACAGTACAATGATTACTGGTACTACTGTCCTAGGGTGAAAGAACTCAACCACAGAGTGAACATGGCCCGAAGAAACTACAGGAGACATCTCACGGAAAGAAACAGACATCTCCTGCAAATCATAGTTAAGGATACCAGGGAAGAGAAGGAAGAAATAAAAAACGTAAGCTGGTTCAAGTGGTGCTCCGAACTGAACGAGCACACCTCCCTTGGCAAGATGTGGGCCCAGATCCGAAGGGCATCTGGGAAGGCAACACCACCACCACCAACCCATCCCAACCCAGAAGAGGAAGCCGAGAGACTTGCAAAACTGTTCTCTGACCGAGCAGCAACGAAAAACCTCCCGAGACAGGCGGAGGAGACACAACGGCGTCTGCGACAGGTCAGACTCCAGATGATCGAAGAGGCCTGCAACAGTGAAGATGACACCGACAGACCTTTCAACCAGCAGGAACTTCAGAAGTCGCTAAAACGAAGCAAGGACACAGCATCAGGGGCCGACAGGATAACCTACTCCATGCTTTCTCATGCCGGAAAAGCTGGACACGAGGCTTTGCTACAAGTCATCAATGCTTCATGGACAGCACAAAGATTTCCACCGGAATGGAAGAAGGCAGACATACAGCCCATTCCGATGCCCAGAGAACCAGACAAACCGAGACCCATCTCCCTTCTCAGCTGCATAGCGAAGACGGGAGAAAGAATGGCTCTCAACCGACTCAAGTGGAAAGTAGGCACCCCACACCCTCACATTTTTGCTTACACCGAGAACACCGGCACAGGCAACAACATCGCCGAGATAATCAGCACAGTGGACTACAAACCAGCTCTGGTGGTCTTCCTCGACCTGGAGAAGGCCTTCGAACTCGCAAATCCACTGGCCATTATAACGACGCTCGCTGAAAAAGGCGTCAAACGAAGGTTGCTGGGGTGGATCCAGAACTACCTCACACAGAGAGAAGCAAGAGTACGCTTTCAGGGAGCAACCTCAAGCTACAGGGTCCATTTAAACGGAGCCCCACAAGGAGGCATCCTCAGTTCAATGTCCTGAGGGAAAATCTTGTCAAACTTCCTTTCAGACAAACAGCCAAGCTCCTATGCTATGCAGACGACTTACAGCTTATAGTAAGAGGATCAAACAGACTTGCCAACACGCAACATGCACTCCAACTTATAGAAGAGGAGTGCATCAGACTTGGACTCAAGATAAATCCAGCCAAGTCGAAAGCGATGGCCATCTGCACAGACACACCAGACAAGATGCTCTCCATACAAAACACGCCGGTAGTCTCCACCAACACCCACCAGTGTCTTGGAATCTGGTTTGACCAGAAACTCACTTTCAAGCCGCACCTCCAGTATCTGAGGCACAGGACGAAGAGCAGACACAATATAATGAGGTCGCTCACCAGCACAACCGCAGGAGCAAACTTTCATGTGCTCAAAGCCTACTACACGGCCGCCATCAGATCGCTGGTAGATTACAGTGCTCCAGCACTCATTGGACTAAGACAAGACCAGATAGCTAAGCTAGAAGTTATCCAAAATAATGCTCTCAGGACCATGCTCGGAGCACCCATGTGGACCAGAATTTGCAATTTGCAAATGGAAACTGAACTACCACCCCTGGCAGTACGAGTCAAGCAGGTGACAGCTGCTCTCCTTGCCAAAATCTGTAGATCAGATAAGCCCACCTGCTGCCAAAACGCGAATCAGTGCCTCCCTCCACCTCGACCACAGAGAGCGAGGGGCCACCTGGTCGCACGAGGCAAGCGAGGTCATCCAACACCTGCAAGCAGAAGCACTCGTCAAGAACAACCAAGACACACGAGACAATGGTTACGTAGTTACTCCACCATGGAGCCCTCCACCAGCCACATTCAAAATTACCGACCTGGGTGATACCAAAGCCAACCTCCAGAAAGAGGACCTCAAAAAAATAACTCTGGAAGCCATAGCCATCGAGACACCGGCTTATGCAGCATTATACTTCACAGACGGCTCGGTGGATCCAAAACATCATACATCCGGAGCGGCCTTCTGCACCCAAGGTCAGACCCTCCGATGGAGACTTTCTAATGACTGTTCCACCCTACAAACAGAGCTGGTAGCAATCTCAAAGGCCCTACAACACGCTGCAACACAACACAACAAGTCCATCATAATTCACAAGGACTCGAAATCGGCCATGCAGGCGCTGCAACACAGTCAACCAAGAGACAACGTCCATATCATAACGTCAATCCTCGTACAGCTACAGGAATTACAAAGACAAAACCGCCCAGTCGTCTTCCACTGGATTCCCAGTCACGTAGGGATCGGGGGAAACGACGTGGCAGACGAAGCAGCCAAGGCAACCACACGTTCTAGTAGCGTACACATTCAAGTTCTAGCAAGCGTGAAAGAGATCAAGACTCACCTCAGAAGGACTAGCAAGCTCCACATCCAAAAGAGCTTCCTTCACGCATTCAACGCTGGTTCCTAATCAGCCAAATGGTACCTGACGGCTACAAAGGGGGAACCACCTTTTGCGAACTAGAAAACACCAAGATAAACCCAAGTCAGCCTTCATCGACTACGACTAGGGAATAAGTGCTCCTGGCAGATGATCGGAAATGACGTCATGGAATGCACCTACTGTCAGGAGTCAGCAGCCAACCCACTTGAACACTATCTCCTCGACTGCGAAGTCACACAAAGTCTCCGAACCAGAACTCAAAACTTCCAAGAAGCACACACAACACCAGCGGCCACTCTAACCCGAAAGGCCCAAACAAACCACATTCACCACCTTCTCCGGGTCATCACACTATACCCACCACCCAGATACCTTAGAAAGTATCCTCTCCCAGCAAGTGCGGACCCCAGTTCGGGGGTTGCGCCACTCCGAAACTGACCACGTCCAGGAGTGGGGATTGGTGGTAAGCGTCCACTGATCGGGGGTCCGCTCACACTTGCAACCTGCAGTATCCTTCCATATCTGCAGGTAGGACAACCTCCAATCCCAATCCGGTCTGGCTGCTCCAGGAGCTCCAGCCGGAACCACCAAATGGGCCGCCTATAGGCAAAGGCCCGGGTCGGACTACGGTCTGACAATCTCAACAATAACAACAAGAACCGGGGAACCAGACGCCGACTGGACACCGGAGGGGACGGACCAACCAACGGGAACAGCAACTGACCCGTAAGGGTGGACCGTTACATATTCCACCGTTCAAAAACGCCACATCTTCTCGGATCCCTGTGCATATGCACTGATTCCTGGAGATACCAAACTTAAATTCTCAACCAAACCACTCCCTGAAAAGCTGTTAAACAGCAATTATATATATCTAAAAGTGACACAGCTCACTTTCCATATATTTTTGACACCTCACGAACGCACAGGACTGACGGCGTTAGCCTTCCCTCCCCACAGACAGTGTGAGTGACCCACACAACTGCGGAGGAAGCGCTGACTGTTGTCCTTCCTGACTTGGTAGGAGGGCTTTCTCTCTTCACATTATTTTTCTATTACTTACCCTGGCCGAGGCACCTCCTGATTTTTAATACTTCAGTATTCGTGCTAGAGCCCCCCAAGTGGTGCACACCTCACAGAGTGGGATTGTGTGTATCCAGTGGGGGTCGGGGAATACCTGGGCCAATCCAGCAGTGACGTCCGTGATAGTGCAGACACACCACTGTGCGGGGGTGGCCCTCAGGAAAGAGTTTTTTTTTCTCTGCACTAAGGGCCTTCAATAACTTCAGTGCACCATTAATATACAGCACATGTAAAAAACCAATTAAAACTGTACCTAAGGGGTGGTTCCCAGCCACCCCAACCATGCCCTCTGGGAGGGGCCACAACAAGCCCCCCTCTACTCGTTCAGGCAGGGACAAGCAGAGGCGGGAGATGAAACAAAATGACCTAAGACTGCCAAGACCACTGACAGACAAAGACCATAAATCGACCATGGACAAAAGCAATCCACAAAGACGTACAATTGAAATTACACCAGAGAAGGCCAGAGTAATCCACTTTCGGACTGTTGACACGTCCACCTCGTTTGACAAAATTAATGGGTTCATTATCCAGAAGGCCATAAAGATCAAATAAGGGGACGTGGAGAAAGTCCGAAAGACAAGAAATGGCGAACTCCAAGTTACTGTTAAAGATGAAAAGCAAATGAGGGACGCCTTGAATCTGAAAACCTTCCATTCAACCAAAGTGGAACCGTATATCCCAGCATTTCTCAATACCTGTAAGGCTGTAGTTAACAGCTACGAATTCCAGGAAATGAGTAATGACGAAATCGCGTACCACATGCAAGATCAAGGGGTCGTCGATGCCTTCGTCTTTAATAGGAGGACCGTAGAGGGAGAAAGGAAACGATCAACCACAGCTGTACTGACTTTTGCTGGACTTGTTAGGCCTACCCATGTATTGGTAGGATACGAGAGAATACAAACAAAAACATGTATTCCATTTCCCATGCGATGCTTCAACTGCCAAAGATTTGGACACACTGGTAAGGCCTGCCATAACACCCAGGTGTGCTGTAAATGTGCTCAGAGCGGACACAGGGAAGATGAATGCACACAAACTGAGGAAAAGTGCTACCACTGTTCGGGTCATCATACTGCCTCAAACAGGAAGTGCCCTTCCTACCTGAGGGAGTATGTGATCCAACAAGGTGAGAGCAGAGACTAATTTGGAATACAGGGAGGCTAGGAAGCAGGTGGAGATGTCTTTGCAGACACCAACACCTGGAATGTCCTGCTCATCTGCTGTATCCAAAAACACCTCACCCCCCAAAATGTGCTCCACTGGAACACAGACAGAGACCAGGTCAATTGCAACACAAACAGACAATGCACTCACCGGCTATCCAACCATACACGCCAACAACGAAAACTCAAAGACAACTATGAATAAATTTAAAAACAAGTCAAACGAGACTACAAAAGGTAAACAGACTGTCGATCTTGTCTACCCCCAGGTAAGGAGAAGGTCGCAATCTGTCGACAACTTGACAAGAGACTCCTCACCACAACCATTGTTTCACTTTGTTGAATCACACCGGGGCCTGGGAACCCCTGCCGAGCAGACAGCTGGCTTTATAGAGCCAAGGGACTGCTCAAGAGATAGAAGGGAACATTCTCCTGCACACAATGCCCCCCCCCCCAGACAAGAACAAAGAAAAAGAAAACCCAAAGTGCTGACCATATCAACTCTCAGACTTAAAATTCAATATCATCCAGTGAAATTGCAGAGGTGCTAGGAATAAAAATGCTCAATTTCAATTACTAAAGTCATTATTTCGGCCAGACGTTTTTTGCCTATGTTACGAACCCCGCCACCAATTGTCACGATCTACCTACCCAGCACTACGAACCACGCCATCGATTGTCCTGATCTACTTACCCAGCACCACGAGCAACGCCATCTAGGGACGAAACACGAGTATGACTCGCCTTAGTTACCACTCCGGGGTTTCCCTTCTCCATATCCTGGTTGTTGCGTCACCTCCTCAAAGTCTTCTTCGTCAGCTCCAGTTCGATGAGAGTTCAGTTCACTCTGGGAAGTGACCACAGGATCACCTATCCTGGAAACCTACGGCACAGTGACTACCTACCGTCTTCTACGATACTCAGCCTTACTCGTCAGCCATCTCAGCACTACATTAAGTATTGTAAACCTTATATTGCCTCCCCACCTTCACATGCTTTAGAATTGTTGTATGTTGTATAACTATGTATATACTGTTAATGTTTAGGTTAAGTATGGTTAAGGGTAAATTATAGGTAGCTGAAACATTTGTTAAGGAGTTTATGGTAATTTATTATACACAACAAAAACTCGCATCCTTTGTCTACCCTTTTATAGTCCGATTGTCTTTGTTTTTTTATTGTTGTTGCCTGTTGGGATCTGGGTAGACTTTTAACTATATTCTAAATCCCCACCTCGTAACACCTACAAGAGACGCTACTTGCGGGTCAGGACGACCCACCTGTATTTGACAACTACACGTCCTACAGAGGAGACAACCTAAGGGGGGTAGCCCTATATATTAGAAGTGAATTCGCTCAACAGAGAGTCAACCTAAGCGTGAACCTGCAGGCTGTGGCGTGCTGAGTCAAGTTTTGGTCAGACTATGTGGCCGTCTGCTCACTATACTGTCCGCCGGGCGGGCTCATTGCCGCGGGTGAGCTTGAGGAGCTACTTAACCAACTACCAGGAAACAAAAAATGATCCTCGGAGACCTCAATGCTCACCACTTGCGGTGAGGCGGTGTCCGGAATGACGGGAGGGGAGAGCAGGTGGCTGCAATTATATTAAACTCCAACTTGTCTCTTCTGAATGACGGAAGTGCGACTCGAGTGGACGAACGAATTGGCTCAGCGACAGCTATAGATCTCTCTATAGTTGATTCTTCCTTGCTATTAGACTGTAAATTTTCTACATACGACGACCATTTTCCGATCTGCATTTCTTATGAGTGTGACGCCCCAACGGCTACTCCCGAGGTGCGCTACAACCTTAGGAAAGCAGACTGGGGGCCTACTCAAGAGCCGTTCGTATAGACACCATTGAAGAAGATATCAACACCAAAATGTCACACATAGAACAAGCCATAATACACGCAGCATATTTAACAATTCCTAAGACTTCTGCAACTACCCACAGGCCTGGAGTTCCATGGTGGACACCAGACTGCTGACGAGTGGTTTGTGAGCGCAATATGCGATGCCGTTTATTTAACAGAGCTCCATCTATTGAAAACCTCATAGAATATAAAAACGCTAGAGCTAGGAAGGTTATCAGGGAGTGCAAGAGAGAGTCTTGGCGGGCATTCGTCTCCACTATTAACAAGGATACCCCTTCCTCTGAGGTATGGTCGGCTATAAACCGGGTCAGATCAAACACAGGAAGGACTTTTATCCCACAGGTGAGTAGTGGATGGCGGCTTCTCGACGAACCCCAGGCCATTGCCAACGCCCTAGGCCAGAAGTTCGCAGATGCCAGTAGCTCCACCAATCATGATCCACGCTTCGGCGTGTTCCGTGATCGTGCCGAGCTCGTGCATCTCGACTTCGAGAACGGGGACGAACAGGACTACAACCGAGCATTTTCCCCAGAGGAACTTTCTTTTGCTTTAAAAAAGGGCAAGGGCTCTACTCCTGGACCTGACGGTATACGATACGAGATGATTAAGCACTTTGACCAGGGAAACCTGGACAAATTGCTAGAAGTGTTCAATGAGATCTGGACGTCCAGAACGTTTCCAAACTCTTGGCACTTTGCCCATGTCGTACCGATCCCAAAGAGGGACAAATGCCCTACTAACACCAACTCATTTCGTCCGATTTCGCTCACAAACTGTCTGTGTAAGGTCATGGAACGTATGATAAAACGTAGGCTAATGTAATTTTTGGAAAGTAACAACTTATTGAGTGATCGACAGTATGGTTTCCGCCAAGGTAGAAGCACACTAGATCATTTAATAAGTCTTTAAACTGACATCTCAAAGGCTCTTTGCAGTAAAGAAACACTAATTGCAGTATTCCTAGACATAGAAAAAGCTTTCGACATGACATGGCGGACTGGCCTCATGATGAAGCTCCAGGCCTTGGGTCTGAGAGGTAATTTGCCAATTTTCATTAGAAATTTTTTGCAAGACAGAACTTTTTTCCGTCAAATTAAAAGATAACGTAAAGTCAGACACATTTGTCCTAGAAAACGGAGTTCCACAAGGCAGCGTTTTGGGCTCAATTTTATTTCTCATAATGATTAATTATTTCCTATCACCAGCACCCAGCTTAAGTGACCTCAAATTCTCCTTGTTTGCTGACGATTGCGCAATCTGGGGCTCCTCTCGGGTCGAGAGACGATCTGCACAAAGGGTGCAAGCCGGCCTAAAAGCCGCTGAAGAGTGGGCAATGCAATGGGGATTTAGGTTTTCAGTTGAGAAGACAGTAGGCGTAGTCTTCACTAAGAAACGTAACATTAATAATCCAGTATTAAAATTAAATGATACTCCTATTAAATTTCAGACTTCAGTAAAATTTCTCGGTGTTAATTTTGACCGGAAATTAACGTGGAAAAACCACATTAACGAGCTAGAAAATAGATGTCACAAACATCCTGAAAGTTTTATCAGGTACTACATGGGGAGCCGATAGGAAATCTTTATTAATGGTGTATAAGACCCTGATCAGATCGAAACTTGACTATGGATGCCAGTTGTATGCTTCTGCATGCGACACCACACTCGCATAGCTGACCAGAATACAGAACCGATGCCTTCGTCTATGTCTGGGTGCCTACAGGTGTACACGTATAGAAAGACTAGAGGTGGAGGCCCATGTCCCTCCACTCCGTATCAGGAGGGACATGTTGACGCTAAGGTACGGGTTGAGTGCGGCTAGGAGGCGCGGCACAGGCCACCCAGGCTGGTGTGCTGTTGCTAAATTCCGTTTCCTGCAGCTGCGTAGGTCCCCGTCCTTGGTTGTCCGCCTCCAGACCTTGTGCCAGGGTGCTGGTATCCACTTCGAAGACGTTGATAGATATGTTCCACCGTTGTGTCCGCCATGGGAGAACCCCAACTTCCATGTGGAAACATTGTGGCTTCCAGGAGGGAAGAATGACCTACATCCCGAGCTCCTTAAACAACTTTTCTATCAATTTCTGGAAGGATATAGCGCCTATACTCACGTGTACACAGACGGGTCCAGAACTGACGACAACGTTGGAGCCGGTATCTGGAGCAGAGACGGGGAGTGGAGCTCCCGCCTGCCGCGCCATACAACCATATTCACTGCAGAGATGTTTGCAATAAGTAGAGCCATTGACATTGCAATAACAAGCGATGTCAATGATGTTGCTATCATTTCAGATTCTATGTCAGCTCTTAAAGCAACTCAAGGTGGTGACACTACCAGCAATGAGATACAGGGCAAAATTATTAATAAACTACATGAGTGTGCCAAGAATATTGTGCTGATATGGGTGCCTGGGCATTGCAACATTCGGGGCAATGAACAGGCAGACAAACTAGCAAAAGCGACTCTGGGTTTCAGGGAGACAACCAATGTACCCTGGGAGCGTCAGTCGTGTCTCTCCTTGGGGAAGACATATACAACAGGGAAGTGGCAACAAGAATTGAATAGGTTAGATCTTCGCAACAACTGGAAGACTAACATAGGAAACTGGCTTTCAGCATACAGAAAGAATAGGAGGGAAGAGGTGGTTCTCGCCAGACTAAGGTTAAATTGTACCTATTTGACCCACCTAAAAGCTTACTTAGACAACTCCTTTCCGCCTATCTGTGCCACGTGCAACAATTTTTTTCCATTCGACACATTCTGACGGAGTGCAGCCAGTACGAACCAGAACGCCGGCAGCTGGTGATGCTAGCTGCCAAGCGAGGCTTCGTGCTGACTGTACCCAATTTATTGCAAGATGATGTCACCATAAGTGACGCTGTAATAATCTTCCTCAAGGAGACCCGTCTTATCGGCATGTTGTGAAAGACACACGCATGAACGCTTTTTATAATATGTATGTAACCATGCCTTAAAGAAAATATAAATGAATAAAACAAAAATTGAAACATACAACATCAGAGACATATCACAAACCTTTCCATTACATACAACACGCACATATACCAAGTAAAACTCACACCTACCAACACATATCCAAACAAAAAGACACGGGCTACAGAAAAAAATAAAATAAATAAATAAATGAATAAAAAATCCCAGAGAAACTTGTCACCTGACCGGCCATTTCATCTGGACTGTCAGTAACTCACTATCATATCACTCATTCATTCCATAATTGATCCCAAATAAAACAAGAAGAAGAAAGAAGAAACCAAAATACCAAGAACAAGAAGAACACAAGAATAATAAGAAAAGAAGAAACAAGAACATCAGATTAGTTGTAGCAAGAAAGAAGACCAAGAATAGAAGAAGAAACCTCAAGAAGAAGAAAGAAGACATCATCTCCGGCCGAAATAGCCTAAAGACGAAGTGGCCAGCAATCCCCAAGCCTAACTAACCGGGGAACTCATTCTACACTCGGCTACCGGACCAGCAACATCTCTCAACAGCTCCTCACCACCCAGCTTCCTCAGAAACCTCCTCGCCTTACAGGACCTCCTCAGGTGATAGTGACAGTGGCTGGTTCCCCTTTAGTGGAGAGGGGGTTCTCGACGGGCTTGGGGGGGTTGGTAGAGCGGTTGGGTGAGTGGGCGGGTGTCCACTTGCCCGATCCCTCACAACAAGGGTTTTATGACTTAACGTCATGTGTTTTCCTTGATTCCTGGCTTCTTTAAACTGGTCCATTTGCTGTAGACAAGCCTTAGTCGTACCTGGGCAGAGAACCTCGTTGACAAAGATAGTGGTGCGTTGATAAACACTTTGTCACGATCAGAGAGGGATGAGAAATTTGTTATGATGTCGCGGGGGCGGGAGGAGTTGGGTTTCCCGATGCGTTGAGCATGGTTAAACTTTACTTTAGAAAGTTTAAAATGTTCATTCGGCAGGTGTGAAATTTTGCGCTTGGATGACTCCCAGTTCTCGTGGGTATCTTCGGCTACTCAGGCAAACCTGAGGTTGTTTCGCCGCCCTATGTCTTCCACATAATCCACCCGGTTTGCTGTTGTCGTTAGTTCCGTTTTGAGCTTGGAATTCTCCTCACTCAGCTGTTGAACTTGGGTCTTGGGTGTTCGGTTCTCTTTAGCTTCAACGTTCAAATTTATTTGTAAGTCACTTATTTCTTTTTGCGAGAATTCCAAGCTTCTTTTAATCTCACTTAGCTGGTCAGTGACACGCCGGTCATCTTCTTCTAGCTTCCTGATGGTCTCCTTATTCATTTGTTGAGAGTCCGTTGGTCTTCCATTATCACATCAGTCAGCTGTTGTTTCGTGAAATTTGAATGTTTGATACTAGCAGCCAACTTGGAAATATCGGAGCTAGTGAGGGCTGAGTAGCTGGCAGTAGGGAGACAATCAAGTTGTGTGGTCAGCTGGGGTGGCCTGGTGGGTCGGTGAGGGAGGGTGGATGGTGGGGGTGGACAGGGCTCTGATACAAGCCATGGCACTGAGGGGAGCTCGGTGGGCTTACACCTCACGTGATAGTCACTGATTCACCAGTTAATGGACTTACGGGGATCACATATAGATATAGTTCTGGTCACGAGACTCGCTAGTCACCCACCAATCACATTTCCTAGAAATTTTGCTGGGTTGTTGTTGTTGTTGTTGAGATTGTCGGACCGTAGTCCGACACGGGCCTTTGCCTATAGGCGGCCCGTTTGGTGGTTCCGGCTGGAGCTCCTGGAGCAGCCAGACCGGATTGGGATTGGAGGTTGTCCTACCTGCAGATATGGAAGGATACTACAGGTTGCAAGTGTGAGCGGACCCCCGATCAATGGACGCTTACCACCAACCCCCACTCTTGGACGTGGTCAGTTTCGGAGTGGCGCACCCCCCGAACTGGGGTCCGCACTTGCTGGGAGAGGATACTTTCTAAGCTATCTGGGTGGTGGGTATAGTGTGATGACCCGGAGAAGGTGGTGAATGTGGTTTGTTTGGGCCTTTCGGGTTAGAGTGGCCGCTGGTGTTGTGTGTGCTTCTTGGAAGTTTTGAGTTCTGTTTCGGAGACTTTGTGTGACTTCGCAGTCGAGGAGATAGTGTTCAAGTGGGTTGGCTGCTGGCTCCTGACGGTAGGTGCATCCCATGACGTCATTTCCGATCATCTGCCAGGAGCACTTATACCCTAGTCGTAGTCGATGAAGGCTGACTTGGGTTTATCTTGGTGTTTTCTTGTCCGCAAAAGGTGGTTCCCCTTTTGTAGCCGCCAGGTACCATTTGGCTGATTGGGAACCAGCGTTGAATGCGTGAAGGAAGCTCTTTTGGATGTGGAGCTTGCTAGTCTTTCTGAGGTGAGTCTTGATCTGTTGCACGCTTGCTGGAACTTGAATGTGTACGCTACTAGAACGTGTGGCTGCCTTGGCTGCTTCATCTGCCACGTCGTTTCCCCCGATCCCTACATGACTGGGAATCCAGTGTAAGACGACTGGGCGGTTTTGTCTTTGGAATTCCTGTAGCTGTGCGAGGATCAAGGTTATGATGTGGACGTTGTCTCTTGGTTGACTGTGTTGCAGCGCCTGCATAGCCGATTTCGAGTCCGTGTGAATTGTGATGGACTTGTTGTGTTGTGTTGCAGCGTGTTGTAGGGCCTTTGAGATTGCTACCAACTCTGTTTTTAGGGTGGAGCACTCATTAGAAAGTCTCCATCGGAGGGTCTGATTTTGGGTGTAGAAGGCCGCTCCGGATGTATGATGTTTTGGATCCACCGAGCTGCCTGTAAAGTATGATGCTGCATCAGCCGGTGTCTCGGTGGCTATGGCTTCCAGAGTTATTTTTTTGAGGTCCTCCTTCTGGAGGTTGGTTTTTCTATCACCTAGGTCGGTAATTTTGAATGTAGCTGGTGGAGGGCTCCATGGTGGAGGAACTACGTAACCATTTTCTCGTGTGTCCTGATTGTTCTTGACGAGTGCTTCTACTTGCAGGTGTCGGATGACCTCGCTTGCCTCGTGCGACCAGGTGGCCCCTCGCTCTCTGTGGTCGAGGTGGAGGGAGGCACTGATTCGCGTTTTGGCAGCTGTGGGCTTATGTGATCTACAGTTTTTGGCGAGGAGACCGGCTGTCACCTGCTTGACTCGTACTGCCAGGGCTGGTAGCTCAGTTTCCATTTGCAAATTGCAAATTCTGGTCCACATGGGTGCTCCGAGCATGGTCCTGAGATCATTATTTTGGATCACTTCTAGCTTAGCTATCTGGTCTTGTCTTAGTCCAATGAGTGATGGAGCACTGTAATCTACCAGCGATCTGATGGCGGCCGTGTAGTAGGCTTTGAGCACATGAAAGTTCCTCCTGCGGTTGTGCTGGTGAGCGATCTCATTATATTGTGTCTGCTCTTCGTCCTGTGCCTCAAATACTGGAGTTGCGGCTTGAAAGTGAGTTTCTGGTCAAACCAGATTCCAAGACACTGGTGGGTGTTGGTGGAGACTACCGGCGTGTTTTGTATGGAGAGCATCTTGTCTGGTGTGTCTGTGCAGATGGCCATCGCTTTCGACTTGGCTGGATTTATCTTGAGTCCAAGTTTGTTGCACTCCTCTTCTATAAGTTGGAGTGCGTGTTGCGTGTTGGCTTGTCTGTTTGATCCTCTTACTATAAGCTGTAAGTCGTCTGCATAGCATAGGAGCTTGGCTGTTTGTCTGAAAGGAAGTTTGACAAGATTTTCCATCAGGACATTGAACTGAGGATGCCTCCTTGTGGTGTTCCGTTTTCATGGACCCTGTAGCTTGAGGTTGCTCCCTGAAAGCGTACTCTTGCTTCTCTCTGTGTGAGGTAGTTCTGGATCCACCCCAGCAACCTTCCTTTGACGCCTTTTTCAGCGAGCGTCGTTATAATGGCCAGTGGATTTGCGAGTTCGAAGGCCTTCTCCAGTTCGAGGAAGACCACCAGAGCTGGTTTGTAGTCCACTGTGCTGAGCAAGCAAAAATGTGAGGGTGTGGGCTGCCTACTTTCCACTTGAGTCGGGTGAGAGCCATTGTTTCTCCCGTCTTCGCTATGTAGCTGAGAAGGGAGATGGGTCTCGGTTTGTCTGGTTCTCTGGGCTTCGGAATGGGCTGTATATCTGCCTTCTTCCATTCCGGTGGAAATCTTTGTGCTGTCCATGAAGCATTGATGACTTGTAGCAAAGCCTCGTGTCCGGCTTTTCCTGCATGGCAAAGCATGGAGTAGGTTATCCTGTCGGCCCCTGGTGCTGTGTCCTTGCTTCGTTTTAGCGACTTCTGAAGTTCTTGCTGGTTGAAAGGTCTGTCGGTGTCATCTTCACTGTTGCAGGCCTTTTCGATCATCTGGAGTCTGACCTGTCGCAGACGCCGTTCTGTCTCCTCCGCCTGTCTCGGAAGGTTTTTCGTTGCTCCTCGGTTCAGAGAACAGTTTTGCAAGTCTCTCGGCTTCCTCTTCTGGGTTGGGATGGGTTGGTGGTGGTGGTGTTGCCTTCCCAGATGCCCTTCGGATCTGGGCCCACATTTTGCCAAGGGAGGTGTGCTCGTTCAGTTCGGAGCACCACTTGAGCCAGCTTACGTTTTTTATTTCTTCCTTCTCTTCCCTGGTATCCTTAACTATGACTTGCAGGAGATGTCCGTTTGTTTCCGTCGGATGTCTCCTGTAGTTTCTTAGGGCCATGTTCACTCTGTGGTTGAGTTCTTTCACCCTGGGACAGTAGTACCAGTAATCATTGTACTGTCTTGATGTGGGTTTTGTTTTTGGGATAGCCTCTTGTGCCGCTTGGTGAAACGCCTCGCCCAATTGTTGGTGGAGGGTTGTCTCGTCCACGGGTGCTGCGCCGGCCGGCTGTGATTTTTCGCGCCACTTAGCCAGGTGTTTCTTAAAGAGTCCCCAGTCTGTTTTTTGGGTATTGTATCTCCATCTCGGCGGGGGTGGAGTGGGGAGTTTGTTCACCTTCAGCGTTGTTAGGGTGGCGAAGTGGTCGCTGGTCAGCGTGGGGTGTAGCTGCCAGGAGGCCGAAGGCTGTAGTGCACTGGAAACGAAGGTTAGATCTAGTCTTCCTCCCCTAATGTGGGTGGGCTCTCCGGTGTTCAGGACGCAGATCTCGGGTGTGTCTTGAAAGGTGGTGTATTTGTGGGGCTTACCGAGCTTAGGAAGGGATGATGTGCGTTGAAATCCCGTCCTATGAGTGTGGCGTGGTCAGCGGCTAAAGCGAATAAATGAGTCACCTCCAGTGAGCCCCTTGGGTTTTTATAGATGTTGTGAACAGTTAATTCCCGTTCTTGGAGGGTTACTTTGTCGGCCTGTGTCTCAATGTTGTCCCCACATGGAAATTGCTGCATGACCTCGGAGGAGGGTATGCTTGACTTGACCAAGATCATACATCCTCTTGTTGACGCCTGCATGAAATGACTCCTGTATATCTTGTATCCACTGAATTTGAAACAATGGTGTTCATGTAGAAGTGTTACTTGTAGCAGTATAATATCAAGCTTGTCCTTGGCTGCTGCTTCTTGCAGGAGGTGTTTCTTGTTTTTGATGCCCTGAGCATTCCATGTAAGGATGTTCAGGGTGCTAATATTTTCCACCACTGTTTCAACGGGGGTCCTCGATGGAAATGTACAGGTTTGATTCCGACTGGATCAGCTTCATATCTTCTTGTTTTGTGGTTTTTGCCTTTTGGGCCGTGGTTCGGTTCAGGGGAGATGAAACGTCCAATTTCTTTCTGGGAGCTGTCGGTATCTTTGGTTCTCTGGTGGTCTTTTTCGGTGTAGAGAGTACCTCTGCTGTCACTCATGTGGGGACCGGCGTGGCGTCCTCCACTGAGATGGCTGGAGCTGTGGCGAATTGCCCGAGGACGCTCCCCATGAGTGTTTGGAGCTGTGTGGGTTGGATCTTGTGGCCCAGTAGTCCGGCTAGGCCCTCCGCGAAGGTTGTCAGTACCTGGGCTAGGTCTGTTACGTGTATCATTCCTTCTGGTGCCTTGGTGTGTGCTTCTTTTGTCTTTTTTGTGGTTGTCGTTGTCTGCTGCTTGGGTGGCTGAGGTGTGGCCGTAGTGAGGCCAGGAACTGGGCTGCACTTTGGGTGTTGGCCGGCTGAGGAGGTTGGCTTTGTTGTTTTGGGCTTTGGGTTCCCCACACGAAGTTACTTGGTGGGGCTGGTGAGCAGGCGGTGGCGGCCGGTCTTGCTGCTGGTCGGTTTGCCTGGACCCTCTTTGTCCTCTCGGAGCATCCAGGGTTCCAGGCGTGGTGTTTGCCTCCGCAGTTGGTACACTTGGGGCAAATTTTTATCCATTTTTCAACTTGGTGAGGCAGAAGTGTGTGCCGTGCTTCTGTGCGCAGACTGCGCAGATTTCCTTATACGTGCACCTCGTCTGATGGTGCCCGTGTTTCTGGCATCTGAAGCACCGCAGGGGCTCCGGGACGAAGGGCCTCACTTCGAAGATCCCCCAGGTTTTGAGGTCTATGGTGCTGGGGGGTGGAACGTAGTGCCTTATGAGCACTTGTTTTGTGGTGGCCGTCTTGTCGGACGGGGTAGAGCATCTCTCGGGTTTTAGGATTTTCGGGTGGTTCTCCAGGGGTTCGAGGGGTAGTTCCTCTGGGTACCCGAGGACTACCGACTTCGTCAGTTTCTGGGCGGGGTCCAGCTTGGTTGATGCGACAGTGGTGGTGTTTTGCAGGTAAGTGTCGAGGGTGGTGGCGGAGTCCTTGTCTTTGGGGTGTATAATCATCTCCCCCTTTAGGTTGGGCCGCACTGAGAACTTGGCCAGTGGATTTAGTTTTTCGATCTCTGTGATGGCGGCATATGTCGTTTTCGTGTCCGTTTTCGAGATCCGGAATTTGGGCAGTGTCGTTGGGGGTGAGCTGGTGGTGGTGATGGGTGCCTTTTGGGCTGCTTGACGGCATTCGTTTCCCGAAAAAGCGCGTCGGCGTTTTTTGGTTTCAACCTTCGACCAGTTATCGTCGTCAGTGGCGGTAACAGTGGTGGTGGAGTTGTTGGAGGCGGTGGCAGTGTTCTTGCTTTTCAGGGCATCGTGGAAGGCCCGTAGCTGGTCCGCTTTCTCTGTGCGGAGCCTGTCGTGGTTCGGGTCGTCAGGTTGGGGGTTCTGGCTGGGGTCGCGGTTAGGAGGGCGTACGCACTCCATAACCGGTGGTTAAGTGGTGTTTTCTTTTTTTTTCATAGAGCCTACCTATTCCGGCTGTGTAAATAGCAGAGGAATTTCAGCACTCCCCACAGGCAATGATGGCCGGGTGGTCGTAGAGTGGTTCCCGAGCTTCTCTCCTGGAGCACCGTTGGGGAAACATACTTCCTAGTGTATGTCACTTATAGACGTGAGCTAAGTGTGCCTATTGGGGAAGGATAAGGATTGCTACCCTCTTTCCAGGTGGACCCGCACGATCACGGTTTTCCTGGAAAGACTCGGCTGGGATGGGTTCTTGCTCCAACCCCTTTTCGTGTTCACAATATCCTGGGAGGGAGGTGAACAGTTACAGGGGGGGACCGCAGGACGAATACACTTTTGAGGGTGTAGGTCCCTAGGCCAGAGCGAAAAAAGGAAAAATAGCAGTAGAAGGAAAAGAGCTCAAACCACGTTGGGAATATCGCGCTATAGCTGCTCTCCAGCTGGAGTGTGGGTCACTCACACCACCAGTGGGGAGGGCAAGCTAATGCTCGATAAACCGAAAACGCTCGTGAGTTGTTGTCGACGATGTCAGTGGTGGATGGTCAGGTCCGGGAAGATGGATAACAATAGCACCAGAGAGAGGGCGGTCTTCACAGTTCCGGGTCCAGCAGGAAGACTTGTTGAAAGGTCGGTGTTTTGCTGGGTACTCCTGGAAAGACCCGATTTTCGACGAAACATACGGAGCTCCCACACACACACGTTCCACCCCAATTAAGTATACATAACGGGAAGTAACAAAAATATTAAGTTGTTGTAGAAGTACGTAAAGATAATAAAGTAGTGGCAGAAGGAAGGTAATAAAGTAGTGGTAGAATGAAGGTAATAAAATAATGGTAGAAAGAAGGTAATGAAGTGGTGGTAGAAGGAAGTAGTAAAGTAGTGATGGAATTAAGGTAATAAAGCTATAATGAAGTAGAGGTAGAAGGGAAGTAATGAGAGTGAACCAGAGAACGAACGAGCGCAGTCACCGCCTCCCTTAGTGGAGTCATCAAACCCACACCCAGGCCTTCTCTATCTAGGTGGCGTTGGCTGGGTGGACAACCTCTAGTTAAGGCCATGTGCTACAGGTGAACCACAATGCCATGTGTTACGAGTTGGGGATTTAGAATATAGTTAAAGGTCTACCCAGATCCCAACAGGCAACAACAAAAAAAAACAAAGACAATCGGACTATAAAAGGGTAGACAAAGGATGCGAGTTTTCGTTGTGTATAATTAAGTACCATAAATCCCTTAACAAAATATTCAGCTTATAAATTACCCTTAACCAAACTTAACCTAAACATTAACAGTATATACATATTAATAAAACATAAAACAATCGTGAAGCAAGGTGGAGGTGGGAGAGGCAATACAAGATTACAAATACTTAAGTGAGGAGCTGAGATGGCTGACGAGTAAGGCTGAGTATTGTAGAAGACGGTAGGTAGTCACTGTGCCGTAGGTTTAGAGGATAGGTGATCCTGTGGTCACTTCCCAGAGTGTAGTGCTCTCTCCTCGAATTGGAGCTGACAAAGAAGACTTTGAGGAGGTGACGCAACAACCAGGATATGGAGAAGGGAAACCCGGGAGTGGTAACTAAGACGAGTCATACTCGTGTTTCGTCCCTAGATGGCGTTGCTCGTGGTGCTGGGTAGGTAGATCAAAACAATAGATGGCGTGGTTCGTAGTGCTGGGTAGGTAGATCATGACAATTGGTGGCGGGGTTCGTAACACATGTTAGTACTGTACTCTATATATCGTGGCAACCTGTGGTGTAATGGTCAGCATGCTCGCCTCGCAAGCGAGCGGACCTGGGTTCGATCCCCGAGCAGAGTGAAACTATGGGCAAGATTCTTTATGCCATTTGCCTCTGTCTACCGAGCAGTAATTGGGGACCTGGATGTTAATCGATTTGTAGATCGTGTTCTGGGGTAATGGTTAGCCAGTGGAGTTGTCCGGTCTTCTCGGACTATTCCTTGACACTGGGCCATTCAACTCGTTAACTTAGGGTGTGGTTGTTGTGTTGACGACAGCCTCTACACCTTAAACAAATTCGCACCTAGGTGGCCATTGGGCCGGCCATCCTCGTCAGGCGAGGGGCAATCATTATTGATTTATATCTGCTGGCACAAGTGTCTCCACGGAGACAAGGAACCATGCATATGGGGAGCTCAATACATGACTGCTGGCAATGGTGAGTGGGGAGAGAGAAGCTAATTTGAGAGAGAGAGAGAGGGTGAGAGGAATGAGAGAGGGTGAGTGGGGAGAGAGAAGGTAAAAGGGGAGAAAATATAAATGGGGAAAAAGAGGATAAGTGGAGAGGGAGAAATGGTGAGTGGGAAGAGAGTAGAGAGAGAAAAGGTGATTGTGGAGAGAGAGCATAGGCCTATTGTAGTGAGGTAAACACAAATGAGAGTGAGGTAGAAAAAAATTAGAGTGAAGTAGACAGGAGAAGGTGATAGACAGGAGAGTGTGGTAGACAGAAGTTAGAGTGAGGTAGACAAGAGTGAGAGTGAGGTAGACAGGAGTGAGAGTGAGGTAGACAGGAGTGAGAGTGAGGTAGATAGGAGTGAGAGTGAGGTAGACAAGAATGAGAGTGTGGCATACAGGAGTGAGAGTGAGGTAGACAGGAGTGAGAGTGAGGTAGATAGGAGTGAGAGTGAGGTAGACAGGAGTGAGAGTGAGGTAGACAGGAATGAGAGTGTGGCATACAGGAGTAAGAGTGAGATAGACAGGAGTGAGGGTGTGGCATACAGGAGTAAGAGTGAGATAGACAGGAGTGAGGGTGCGATAGACATGAGTGAGAGTGAGGTAGACAGGAGTGAGAGTGAGGTAGACAGGAGTGAGGGTGTGATAGACATGAGTGAGAGTGAGGCACATAGGAGTGAGAGTGAGGTAGACAGAAGTTAGAGTGTGAGAGACAGGAATGAGAGTGGAGTTGACAGGGGTGAGAGTAAGATAGATAGGAGTGACAATGGGGTAGACAGGAGTGAGCGTGAGGTAGACAGGAGTGAGAGTGTGATAGACAGAAGTTAAGAGTGTAATAGATAGGAGTGAGATTGAGGTAGACAGCAGAGTGTGGCAGACATGAAAGAGAGTGTGATAGACAGGAGTGAGAGTGTGGTAGACAGAAGTGAGAGTGTGATAGACAGAAGTTAAGAGTGTAATAGATAGGAGTGAGAGTGAGGTAGACAGCAGAGTGTGGTAGACATGGGTGATGGACAGGAGTGAGAGAGAGTGAGAGAGAAAGTAGCGAAAGAGTGAGAGAGAGGAAAGTAAAACAGTGAGAGGTGACAGATAGTGAGAGAAGAAAGAGAGACAGTGAGAGAGAAAGGCGTGAGAGACAGGCAGTGAGAGAGAGGAGCAAGAGACGGTGAGAAGGAAGAACAAGAGAGTGAGACATCTGTTTCCAACACTAGGAACAAGCCTCAGGTCTGATTGAGCAAAGGTCGTAAAACTAAACTTAGGGACGTGTTCTGGTCACGGCACCCACGCTACGATAGTTACTGACGAGAAAACTATCGCAAGTTGCACAATACTGCACGTTGGACCTATCGCTCCCGTCGACAGAGTGAAAGGGATGGAACTTTTAGCTTAATAGTTGTCGGAATCATTCTAAGAGTTATTGATTTGGAAGTATATAATGAGTGGATTTTGTTCTCAAAAACTGTGATGTCTACAAGCGTATTCAGTAGACAATGAAAAAGTCGAAAATATAAGAAAAAAGAAAAACAATAACTTTGAGATGAAAAAAATAAGAGTAGAGAACATAAATACTTGTATCTGGAAACTGTATTGGTCAAAGAGTGATGTATCAACGGAGACTACAATATTTCCCTCCCATGTTAGTGCCTGTATTTCTTATTGTTATTTTACACTAGCACCAGTGTCCTATCTGTACCTCCCATTTCCTCCCATGGCAGCGCCTTTATGTACAACTGAGTTCATCCCATGCCAGCGCCTGTATTCTATATGTACCACCCATTTCCGCGCCAATGTGTTTCCCTCCAGCAGCTGTATCAGGACACGGGCATGACAGGCTGGTGGTGTATCAATTACTCAACGCATTTACCAGTGATAGGCAACACGGTGGTCTGAGTGCCTGAGTTATTACCTCCACCTGCTGCTGGCACCAACCTCCCTCACCCCACCTGCAGTTGGCACTGCATGGCACTCCATTCCCCCACCAGCTGCTGTTGACACTCCGTGGCACTCCCTAAGCCCCTTCAACTGATGCTGGTTTTGCCTGGAATTCCCCTTATCCCTACAGCTGCTGTCGCCACTACATGGCACTCCCCCTTTATAAACCACCGGCTGCTGGCACGACATGACACTCCTCTCCCATTTACTGATGCTGGCACTTCAATCCTCCTCCATCTGCTGTTGACACTACCTAATACTCCAATCCCCTTTCTTCATCTGCTGCTGTCACTTTCCTCCCCTCCACCAGTTGTTGGCACTACGTGGTCCCCCCAACTCACACTGTTGTAAATGCCACGGCAATTACCCGACACTCGTTGCTGCGTGCCAGAAATCGAGAATATATTACCAGGCCCTCCCGTTAACCACCTTACTTTTATGCAAACACATACATAACTTAGCCTAACCACCTTATCTTTGCTAACCTAACCTAACAAAGATACTTAACATAATATAACCTTACCTAACCTAACCTCATAACATAGTGTAACACCTAACCTAACCTAACCTACCTGAATCACCTCACCTAACATAACCACTTAACATAATATAACTACCTAACCTAACTTAATCGAATCACCAACACCTACTTTTGTTAACCACCTTATCCAACCACCTAACCTAACCACCTATCTTGGCTACCCTAACCTAACCTGATATAATTTAACCACCTAATTTAGCCTAATTTAATTTAACCACGTAACCTAAGCACCTTATCTTTGTTCACCACCTTATTATTGCTAACCATCTAATCTAACCTACCACCTAACCTCAACTTTGTTAATTACCTTACATATCCTGACCATCTACTGTATGTCTTTGCTAACAATATTTTATTTGCTTATTGTGGCTGTGAAGTCCTAGTTATGGTAACTATTGAAGACTGACCCGCCGTCATTTTTTCAGAGAAAACAATAATAAAAATGCTGCAATTTCACGGTGTTTTATAGTGGACACTGCTGTAGTTTGTGCAAATGTGGTAAAAAGTTGTTATTTATAATTTTAACCTAACCTTACCTTAGTTGATAAGGAAAACAAAGAACCCTACCTAACTTCCTAGCAGTGGGGCCCTGCCCCCAGACCCCCAGCATATTAAACAGAAAGAACTTACTATGATATGGTGTAATTTTATGTTTTTTGATGGACGAGAGAGCAGCCGGCCGGTCTGTGCTGCTCATACAGTCACTCGTAAAAGTTCATGGGGGGTCTGTGTGTGTGTGTGTGTGTCTGTGAATCCAATCCCCACACCTTTCTGGACGGCGAGTCTGTGTATAGTGACGTGACATTGCACACATGCATACACATGGCAGAACTGTGTCTTTGTTGCAATAAAGTCAGACAGGATTATGATTGTCAATCAGTTATTATCGTAAGTCAAATCAGTTTACACATTCCATGTTGTATGATAACATGTGAAGGTTAGAGCCCCTTTGATTTCAAAGCATCAATTAAGCAAGTGACCAGAGACGTCGCAGGTGCAGGTCGTGGTTCATTGCATTCTGTTCGAAAATTTGCTTCGTATGTTCCATGTGAATCGCATGTTAAACCGATAGTTCAACTCGGAGGTATCCGTGTATCATTAACGCGGTATAATACACTACACTTCTCCATTTATTACTCTCTTCATATATCCAACGTAAACCCATTCTGAATAATAGGTAATAATGTATTCAAAGTAGACCAAGACTCGAAGCAGTGAGCAGTGAAGCAATTGTTCAAAGTGGTAATGGAACAGTTCCGAAGCCAATGACGACATAATTATGACGTTTGGCATTTATAGTCATCGGTCGACTTAAAAAACGGAGCAGTTAAAGTTTCATATGTTTACATATATAAGATATTACCATCTTTATAGATATTAGTAATTCCTTCAAATACTATAGCAAAGCTGCAGCTAAACACCTGACCCCTCTCGCCTCCAATGTTCACCTGGCAAAACTTCCCCTCCATAATATTGCTTCGTCTCCACACATCGAAGCGTCTCGTGATTCAGGTGACAGAGGAGTGTGGTCATATTGTCCATGACAGATTTAATCCTCATATGCTGTCATACAAATGCAAATGTGTAAAAATTATATGACATAACAGAATATTTGCATGGAAAAATATTCCAATCAAACGTGACTTAATTGAAAATACAGAGTTCCAATAGTTTTACCGAGTATGTTTGTGTGAACGTGGTAAATGTGTCCAGAGATTCGTCGCCCAGAAAGGGGTGGGGATTGGATTCACACACACACACACACAGATTCCCATGAACTATTATGAGTGACTGACTATACTCTGATCGCTGGGGAGCATTTTGAAATACTTTTGTATGTATATTATGTATGCTGGATTATGTATTATGTATGTATATTATGTATGTGCTCCATTTATATTTATTCAGCCTAGCTAGCAGCGTGTGGCAATGTTATTACCATATCCCACACGCTTAATTAATGTGCCTGGCGACGTATGGAAGCTGCTAATGTATCACTTGCCATACGTCGTCTATGGTAGTTGACCAGGACCTTAGCTAGGGAGCAGTGCTATCCACCTCTGTGTACATACTCTTATCCAGTAAACCGAACCTACAAAACTATACAGGTGTTTGTGTTCTCTCCTGTATATAGAACTTATTACCCAGAACATCTAACATGGCGCAGTGCGTAGTTTTACTGGATTATTACGAGTGATTAGTGCAAGTTTGTGGAAAGCCGGCTGATGGATCCCCGCCTTGGGTCAACCCCGCGTCATCCCTCGAAGAATTTCGCAACTTTGAGCAGTGTCAGTGACAGTGATTTTCTGTGAAGTGTTTAGTGCATTGTGTGTTTCGTGCCATTCATGTGTGACCTTGTTCGAACGGATTTCCAAGGTATACGGCATGTTCTGGGCATTTGTGGGGTGTAGAGCTCAGCGCACCCTCCTCTGACCGTTTACAGAGAGCGACTGAGCTACTCCTGTCTCCACCCCCCTCCCTCACAGCGCCGCCTCCACCCCCCCTCACAGCTGGGGCGAGACGCTCTGCCTGGGACACACACACATACATGTACTAACACTTGCTGACCGCGCGGCTTCATTATATATATTTTATATATATAACCTACTTATCTGTGTATTTAATTAAATTTTTTGTCTGAAATCTTGTTGATACGACGGGCTGACCGGTCAACACTGATTTAAGACACAGTACACAGATAAAGTAGTTATGTCTCATGCCTTACGTAGCCGTGGACCCAGCGCCTGGATGAGTCAAGCGGATGATAGTCCCCCAGAGATGGATGACCAGGCCGGCCCAGCTCCCACAACATCGCGCAGCCCTTCACCTCAACATTCAGCGTTATCTCCAGAGATAATTGCCTTAATGAAGTTTATGAGAGATGAGAGACGCGAGGATGAAGCTCACAGACGTTTGGCGGATGAGCACAGAAGGCAAGCAGAGGCAGAACGAGACCACCAACGGAGAATGGAAGACAGTGCACGGTTTGAAGCCTTGATATCTCGCCTCACTGTTAACCAAGCCCCTGGCTCTAACACTGCCTCGGTACTGAATGGTTCAGATACCTCATCCATGCTTCCTTCACGCCCCCCAGCCCCACCTAAAGCAGCAGCTCAAACGCCGCCCATCTTGGAGCCTGATGTAAATTTCCAGACTTTTCGCGAATGGCGGCGGCGGTGGGCTGATTATGCTACAATGGTGGATCTCCAGAGTTTGTCACAGCCTAAACAACTCATCCAGCTGCGTATGTGCCTGTCCTTGGAAGTTCAGCGTGTCTTAGAACATACGTTGCAGGTACCCCCAACCTCTTCGCTGTCTGTAGAGGAGGTACTGGACGTTCTACAACGGCACATCAAAGGACAGCAGAATGAAGCTCTGCGCAGGAGGGAATTGTTTAGCTGCAGACAGATGGAGGGTGAGTCTTTTGACGCTTTTTATGTACGTCTTAAGAGAGCCTCGGAAGAGGTAGATATATGTTTAGGCCACCACCAGCAGTGCGAGGAGACCCAGTTGAAGCAGGTGATCCTGATGGGTGTTAAGGACGAGGAACTTGTCCAACGCCTCACCTCCCTCGACTCTTCCTCTTCTCTTCAGGATGTGTTGACGATATGTCGCTCCTATGAGGCTGCCAGGTGTGCCACCTCTGCCATCCGAGCTCCCCCTACAGCTGTACGCGCTGTTTCCCGGTACAAGAAGGACAAGAAGTCTGCTCCTACGCCTTCGCCCACCACGTCCACGCCCGGTTCATTTTGCAACAACTGTGGTAAGCAGCACGGAACACAGGTATGTCCAGCTGCTCAGTCTACCTGCAACAGTTGTGACCGTATGGGCCACTGGTCGCTCACAGTGCGGTGCCCAGCTAAGTACGTACAGTGCAATGTGTGCGGTCGTCTGGGCCACTATGACAAGTGTTGCCCTACCCACGAACCCAAGGGACAGCGTCGGCGGAAGCTTCGGCGCCCTTCTACCAGTGAGGGCCGCCCACAGTCGCCAAATCAGAGGCACGACGACCCTGGACAAAGCCCGACCCATTTTAGGAGGGTGTACTCCTCGCATCCCAGGACCAAAGCCCCCCAGTACATCAGCGTCATCGTGACCTACGGCGGTGTGTCATCCCGTCTTCAGATGTTGCCCGACACCGGCGCTGATGCTACAGTCATCGGTCCCCAGCATTTGCGATGCTTGGGGCTCTCTCCAAGCGATCTAGGACCGCCTCCCGAGGACCTCCGCTTTATGGCAGATGGTTCACAGATGGCCCCAGCCCTGGGTTCACTCTATGCACATGTCACCTTTGGCAACAGGTCGTGTCAGGCCTGGATTGACGTGCATAATGGTGTCCCGACTCCCTTGCTGTCCTACAGACATTGTCAAGAGTTGGCCATCATCTCCCAGGACTTCCCAACACCGATTCTCGAGGTAAATTACGCCAACAGGGCGCACGAAGGGAGCAGCAACTACCCTGCTGCCGCCCTACCCCTACCTCTGGCCAGTGACACCTCTCCTTCGGTAGTTGTCCCTGCTGCATCACGTCCCCACGCCTTGGCTCGCCTTCACGACAGTCACCGTGGAGCTGAGGCCACCAAACGACGTGCACGACAGACTGTGTTCCGGCCTGGCATCGACCCCGACACCTCCAATGCTGTCCAGGTGTGTAAGCCCCGCCACGTATTACAACCCAGCCAGCAGCAGGTACCCTTCATGAGTGACGACAACCCCACCCGCCCCTTTGAGTCTGTGTCGGCCGACTTTTTCTGTGTGTCAGGAAAGTCCTTCCTGGTTATCGTCGACCGTCTCTCTGGTTGGCCGGTTGTCATCAAGGGCGGTAATGACACGACGTCTGCCGCCACCATCAGCAAGTTCCGCCACTACTTCCGTGACGTGGGCGTTCCTGTACGCCTGCGAACCGACGGAGGGCCTCAGTTCACAAGCCGGGACTTTGCTGTGTTCCTTGACCGATGGGGAGTCCGGCATGTGTTGTCATCGCCCCATTACCCGCAGTCCAACGGCCACGCTGAGGCTGCTGTCAAATCCTTGAAGCACCTCATCCTTAAGGTGGCCCCTTCTGGGAACATTGACTGCGAGGCCTTCGACCGGGGTCTTCTTGAACTCCGCAACACACCCAACTACACCGGACGCTCCCCTGCCCAGGTTTTGTATGGACGCCCCCTTCGTTCTTGTGTCCCTGCTCACCCTCAATCCTTCTCCAAGGAGTGGCAGGCCAAGACAGAGGATTGTGATCGCCGAGCCGCCGAACGTGTTCAGGACGTCGTCGCCCGCTACAACGACCACGCCAGTTCTCTCCCCAGGTTGAGTGTCGGCACCCAAGTCCGTGTTCAGGACCCGACCTCCCTACGTTGGGACAAAGTAGGCGTAGTCATGGGTCTCGGCAGGTCACGGGACTACCAGGTGCGGTTACCCAGTGGTCGTGTGTGGTGGAGGAACCGCCGTTTTCTCCGCCCCGTAACACTGCCTTCTGCTGGCCCCGCCACCAGTGTTGAGTCCCATACCCTTCCCAGTGATGAAGTCCCTCGACGCTCAGAACGGATCCAGAAGAAAAGGTCCGCTCAAGACTTTGCTATGAGCGTATAGGGGGGAGGGAGGTGTATGTATATTATGTATGCTGGATTATGTATTATGTATGTATATTATGTATGTGCTCCATTTATATTTATTCAGCCTAGCTAGCAGCGTGTGGCAATGTTATTACCATATCCCACACGCTTAATTAATGTGCCTGGCGACGTATGGAAGCTGCTAATGTATCACTTGCCATACGTCGTCTATGGTAGTTGACCAGGACCTTAGCTAGGAGCAGTGCTATCACCTCTGTGTACATACTCTTATCCAGTAAACCGAACCTACAAAACTATACCGGTGTTTGTGTTCTCTCCTGTATATAGAACTTATTACCCAGAACATCTAACAACTTTAATACAGTATAATTCGCTGTTTACATCTGGGAATGAGACGTCACCGCTTCATTGCCGCCGAGAAGACAAAGTAATGCAAACGAAGAATTTGCACAGTATATGATTATCATATCAGGAATCAGTGGTGAAAATATAGTATGAAAATAAACAAGAAAACAATAACGCGTCGATTGGCTTATTCGTCGATATTAAATCTTGATTTTAATAAAAAAAATCCACCCCTTATCCATTTCCTAGTAGTTCGGGTGATGCATCTTTTCTTTGTTACGACCTTCATTGCCCATTGTCAGTAAAGGAGGAAACCTGCGATGTTTGGTAAAGTAGCATCGGATCACACGATTCTCACATCTGTCCCGGCCGGGGATCGAACTAGGGACAAATATCTAAGAAGTACACGCCTTACCGCTGTACTGTACTACCAAAATCTTTTTATACATATCCTGTTGTTTGATATTAACACGGCTGCTTACATAATTTTAAAACAAATTACCTGTCCCTTAGTATTTGTGGTATGCAGCCTCTTGTAATGACAATAGAACACACTAGTCTGGTCAGGAATTTATCACTGACTACACTTAACCATTTAAAAAAAAAAGCACTCCTCTCTCGCCAAAACATTACTAGTCAAGTCAAAATAGGTTGTGTATTGTTGCAACCAAATACAGCCAGATAGTGTTATAATTAGAGGTTTCCTCACCTATAACCTAACCTAACCTAAGCTAACCTAGCCTAACCTAACCTAACCTAACCTAATAAATACTATAAGAAAAAATCTCCCGTGTCTATTCTTGAAGACTTTATACTAACTGCAGAAAAACAAGAAAAACATTGCTGGTTGGTGTGTTGTTTGTGTTGCAAATGTTAGAGTTGTGTTGTAAGTGTAAGTATTGAATTTGTGTTTTTTTGTATTTTACGTGTTAGAGTTGTAAGTGTTAATTGTGATGTACAGTACGTATTGAAGTTGTATTCTATGTGCTATGTGTTGAAATTGTGTTGTTTGCGTTGTGTGAGAGTTGTGTTGTAAGTGTTGAAGTTATGTTGTAAGTGTTGTAAGTGTTAAAGTTGTGTTGTAAGTGTTGTAAGTGTTGAAGTTGTGTTGTAAGTGTTGTAAGTGTTGAAGTTGTGTTGTAAGTGTTTTAAGCATTGAAGTTGTGTTGTAAGTGTTGAGGTTGTGTTGTATGTGTTGTAAGTGTTGTAAGTTTTAGAGGTTGTCTTGTAAGTGTTGAAGTTGTGTTGTAAGTGTTGTAAGAGTTGTTATTTTGTTTGTATTGTAAGTGTTGAGATCGTTTGTGTTTTAAATGTTGAGGTTGCGATACAGGATAATGGAGAGAGAGAGAGAGAGAGAGAGAGAGAGAGAGAGATTAGGTGTTATATGATACAGTACTCAACACGGGATATCGACTCAGGCCTCTCTCACACTGATGTATGGAAGAGGAAGCAGCTCTTGTCTCCATGTTTGGATAATTAATTTGTTAATTACAGCCAAGCCCAGATGTCGTCTCTCTCTCTCTCTCTCTCTCGCTCCTTTTATCAACATTTATGTAAACGTGTGCCTTTTACAGAGTACATACAACCTCGTCCTAAAGTTCGTTAACTCTCCCACCAACTTTCTACTGTACAGCAGCGTTTGGTATTAAGGTTTGGAACTACGCCCTCTGTTGGCCAGTGTGATGCTGTTACCACTGAACTTCAAGTTTCAAAAAATAGAAGTAATTTTTTCATCCAAAAGTGTTCGCAACCCAGGTGTACTCGTAAGAGAAGCAGGGAGAAGGGTCAAAAGAAAAAGAGATAACTACGGGGTGGGTGGGGGGGCATGAATTTTCACGAACCTGGCTGGTAAAACTAAAAACAATACTTTGATAACGCCATTAACAATAGAATTTACATAAGAAATTTGTGAAGTGAGTTTTTGAAACACAAGCAGTTGAAGCGTTAACACACTGGATATTAACAGATTGGTGTTACTATGCCTTCTTCCATTTGCTGCCACAAGAGGAATGTTGAACTGTTCAGCCTCTGCCACATAGTGAGGTGCAACTTGAGTCTACCAAAATGTCAGTTTTTTCTGTTATGTTTTTAAGATGTCTGCGTATTTGTGACTCTGAATTTATTGACGATGAATTGAAACACATTCGTTCTATTGCACATAAACTTGGGTACCCTTCTGTGTTTGTTGATCGTTGTTTTAAAAGGGCTAAAAAATCCTTTCATTCCTCTCAAACCAGACAAGTTCCTACACTTAAGAATATTTTGACTCTGCCCTATCGTAATGAATTTGTCCCGTTAGTTCGGTCCCTCAAGCTTCTAAATATTAATGTTGTTTTCAAGTATGACTCCACCATTACCAATATGTTAATAAGGAATAGCCCATGTTTGAATGTAAATGGAAGTGTTTATTGTATTCCATGTAGCAAATGTAATTGTAATTATGTAGGTCAGACAGGAAAAACACTGCAGCTCAGAATCAAACAACATAAGTATAATATCAGAACTGCATCTGAAAGCAGTGCCTTGTTTGTTCATGTTAGGAATAATAATCACCCCATTGCTTGGGAAAAAAGCTTAGAAGTATTCAAATCATCTTGTGTCACAGAAAGACTTCTTGTTGAAGCTAGTTTGATTAAGGAATTAAAATCAATAAACCTTAGTGATGGTCAGTTCAAAACTGATAATATGTAACATAAATTTATTTGTCAGTGGCCCAAGGTTAAAAATGCTTTGAAAACCTTTGATCTAGATGTATGATAGTTATTTTGTGGGTCCCCTTTTTTCTGACCTGACTTGTCTAGTCACGTCACCTCCCTTCTCTTAAGCTCCTCTACGTGTGTGTTGGTGTGGGGATTAGTGGATGTCATCTTTTTGACCTGACCTCATGTTTTTAGGTCACCCTGTATATTTAAGCCTCTCTCTGTCCATGTAATCCAGTTGCCTCTGAAGATGTCTTGAATAAAGACGAAAGCTAAGGTACTCCGTTGTTTCCATCTTCCCGTGTGATTTTATCAAGATATATATATATATATGTGTGTGTGTGTGTGTGTGTGTAGTTTGAGCTGATATAACTAACATTATAGAGATGCAGCACTTCTTTCAACTCTAGGGTACTGAACAGCATAAGTGATATTCAGATGCGATTATTGTAAGGGAAATCACTGATCGTTGAGAAATAAGTTCTCATGTGAATTTTCCATCACAGATATTACAGATGTTTGGTGTCCTCTAAATGGGATGGGGAAGGTTCAGTGAAACATCCAAGACTCTTTATAAATAGTTACTTTAAGATATTATGATATATCTACTGTACATTATGTATAAAAGTGTATATTTCACACGAACATTGGGGAAAAACATATAACAAATCTGTTTATCTATCCTTAATTTTGTTTGCATATTTTTATATGCAGTAAATAATGTTCCATACTACTGTGGTTATCTTCCTTTGAATGAAACTGAAAGGCACGTGTTCGTTGTTGTAGGTTTTATCATGGCAACGGCACCACTGATTAATTTGAGATGATCATAAGATTGCCCATAGTCTTAGAGTTAAAGGAAACTACGGTATACAGTATACCCCATTGAAGTTGTACTTCCTTCATTTCTGGTTTGAATACATTAAAAGCTCAATATTGTTACGTGACCAAAAACTTTGCCTGAATTATGAATATTATTGGCTGTTGTCTAGGGGCTTTAGTTACTTAAAGAAGATTTTGTGGTTGGGAAATCATCTCAATCAACGCCATTAAAAGAACAAGTATTTTTAACTCAGTTTTAATAATCAAGTAAAGTTTAGTATGATTCATCAACTAAGGGGTAAAATAATTTAAGGGAGAGTTTTGTTTAAAACTATATTAACATAAAATCCACATAAAAGAAAATCATATAAAAGAAAAAGAGCACTGCTTTAACAAAATACAAATCCCTACGCCCAAAACATTAACGAAAGAAACAAATAAAACTAAATGATAAGATTTTTCCGCCTTAAAGAATAACCAGACTTGGCTGCCAAGACTCGGCTGAACCAGTGACGAAGTATGTCTCTTAATATCAGGAGAACGACTGACTAGAGCCGGTAAATTATGGGCAGAGGTAAGCGGATGTGCGAAAACCTGCCACCAGGGATTTTAGCGTCGCTTGTTAACTAGTGTGTGTGCTCGTTACTAATGGTCAGCCGGCTCAAGAACATTAAAGAGGGAAATTCAATAAATAAGTACAATAGTGTCGTCCTTGTGGGCTGATCTCGTCAATATATAAATAGTTTGTTGTTAAAGAATTCTTACTTATTTATGTGTTATTGTCAGCAAAAGTATTATTTTTACAAGTGGTGATTATAGTTAATGCAGCATTTTATCCTTCACCAGAGAATTGTTAGATTTTCTCTTATCTTAGCTGAGAGTACAACTTACTGTAGACCCGTTATGAATACTATTAAGAGCTACACTCACTTAAGAGTGAGGAATGTGTTTTGAGAGAAAGACAAAGAGATTTCTAAATAAATTTGATAAATACCGGCTCAGGAGAACTGACTGAAATTGATGTAGGCCTTAACGGAGAAAAGTATGTGACGTGACATCCTAGAGGAGGTGTTGTTACCACCTGAGTGAGCCATGGCTATACCAGAGTCAAACTCCTTCATTTTCATTAAGGACAGATACTGCTTCATCCACACATGCAGTATATTGAATGACTGGCTTCTTTCTCATCCAGAAATTAAACTCATTATCTGACTAACGAGAAAATGCGATATGAGCCAAACAGAAAATCTGTTGGCAATGACATGCAGGGACTGAAGCGTGGGTGATCGTGATTTTATTATATGTTTATTTACTGGTTTTGTGCCTTTTATCTTACGTTGTTAGCAACGAAAACTATCTCGTAACGCAGGTTTAATTTTGCACTCGTCAAAAAAAAAATTGTATTTTTGTGTATGCTGTTATCTCTTGTTTTATTTACATGAGGATCACTGACAATTTTCTAGCCTTCTCACATGATAACTGGTTTTAACGACAATTTTTTTAAAAACTATTTTGATAGTTTGCTCATAGAGATATTCTTTATGCTGCAATAGAACCTAAGGCCCGATTTCAGAACGGTAGTTTGAACCTGGGATTTAAGCTCAGCTCAGGTGTGTGAATCGGAATTCTTCGATCAGAGATTTCCTGCTGTGGATTAAGCATATTCAGAACATCGGCTTGAATCCCTGATTGGGTAATCAGTTGCATTTGCTTCAATTATGAGCAAGGAGTCGAGCACTGAAATTCCAGCCAATCACGTTTCAGTTACATCATTACAACGGCCAATCACCATCGAGAGTAATATACTGTATACAGGATTATGGAGTCAACTATGATTCGACGACTTTCACTGAGGAGGAGAAATCTCTCCTTGAATATCAAAAGTAACTTCTTTTTAATATAATTACAATCAAATTATTGTTTGATGTTCTGGGTAATAAGTTCTATATACAGGAGAGAACACAAACACCTGTATAGTTTTGTAGGTTCGGTTTACTGGATAAGAGTATGTACACAGAGGTGGATAGCACTGCTCCCTAGCTAAGGTCCTGGTCAACTACCATAGACGACGTATGGCAAGTGATACATTAGCAGCTTCCATACGTCGCCAGGCACATTAATTAAGCGTGTGGGATATGGTAATAACATTACGCGCTGCTAGCTAGGCTGAATAAATATAAATGGAGCACATACATAATATACATACATAATACATAATCCAGCATACATAATATACATACACCTCCCTCCCCCCTATACGCTCATAGCAAAGTCTTGAGCGGACCTTTTCTTCTGGATCCGTTCTGAGCGTCGAGGGACTTCATCACTGGGAAGGGTATGGGACTCAACACTGGTGGCGGGGCCAGCAGAAGGCAGTGTTACGGGGCGGAGAAAACGGCGGTTCCTCCACCACACACGACCACTGGGTAACCGCACCTGGTAGTCCCGTGACCTGCCGAGACCCATGACTACGCCTACTTTGTCCCAACGTAGGGAGGTCGGGTCCTGAACACGGACTTGGGTGCCGACACTCAACCTGGGGAGAGAACGGGCGTGGTCGTTGTAGCGGGCGACGACGTCCTGAACACGTTCGGCGGCTCGGCGATCACAATCCTCTGTCTTGGCCTGCCACTCCTTGGAGAAGGATTGAGGGTGAGCAGGGACACAAGAACGAAGGGGGCGTCCATACAAAACCTGGGCAGGGGAGCGTCCGGTGTAGTTGGGTGTGTTGCGGAGTTCAAGAAGACCCCGGTCGAAGGCCTCGCAGTCAATATTCCCAGAAGGGGCCACCTTAAGGATGAGGTGCTTCAAGGATTTGACAGCAGCCTCAGCGTGGCCGTTGGACTGCGGGTAATGGGGCGATGACAACACATGCCGGACTCCCCATCGGTCAAGGAACGCAGCAAAGTCCCGGCTTGTGAACTGAGGCCCTCCGTCGGTTCGCAGGCGTACAGGAACGCCCACGTCACGGAAGTAGTGGCGGAACTTGCTGATGGTGGCGGCAGACGTCGTGTCATTACCGCCCTTGATGACAACCGGCCAACCAGAGAGACGGTCGACGATAACCAGGAAGGACTTTCCTGACACACAGAAAAAGTCGGCCGACACGAATCAAAGGGGCGGGTGGGGTTGTCGTCACTCATGAAGGGTACCTGCTGCTGGCTGGGTTGTAATACGTGGCGGGGCTTACACACCTGGACAGCATTGGAGATGTCGGGGTCGATGCCAGGCCGGAACACAGTCTGTCGTGCACGTCGTTTGGTGGCCTCAGCTCCACGGTGACTGTCGTGAAGGCGAGCCAAGGCGTGGGGACGTGATGCAGCAGGGACAACTACCGAAGGAGAGGTGTCACTGGCCAGAGGTAGGGGTAGGGCGGCAGCAGGGTAGTTGCTGCTCCCTTCGTGCACCCTGTTGGCGTGTCTTACCTCAAGAATAGGTTTGGGGAAGTCCTGGGAGATGATGGCCAACTCTTGACAATGTCTGTAGGACAGCAAAGGAGTCGGGACACCGTTATGCACATCAATCCAGGCTTGACACGACCTGTTGCCAAAGGTGACTTGTGCTTGGAGTGAACCCAGGGCCGGGGTCATCTGTGAACCATCTGCCATAAAGCGGAGATCCTTGGGGGGCGGTCCTAGATCACTTGGAGAGAGCCCCAAGCATTGCAAATGCTGGGGACCGATGACTGTAGCATCAGCGCCGGTGTCGGGCAACATCTGGAGACGGGATGACACACTGCGGTAGGTCACAATGACACTGATGTACTGGGGAACTTTGGTCCTGGGACGCGGGGGGGAGCACACATTCCTAATATGGCTCCAGCGTTGTCCAGGGTCGTCGTGCCTCTGATTGGGAGACTGTGGGCGGCCCTCTCTGGTAGAAGGGCGCTGAAGTTTCCGTTGACGCTGTTCCTTGGGTTTGTTGGAAGGGCAACACTTGTCATAGTGGCCCAGACGGCCGCACACATTGCACTGGACGCGTTTGGCTGGGCACCGTACTGTGAGTGACCAGTGGCCCTTACGGTCACAACTGTTGCAGGTAGACTCAGCAGCTGGACACACCTGTGTTCCGTGGTGCTTACCACAGTTGTTACAAAATGAACCGGGCATGGACGTGGTGGGCGAAGGCGTAGGAGCAGACTTCTTGTCCTTCTTGTACCGGGAAACAGCGCGTACAGCTGTAGGGCGAGCACGGATGGCAGAGGTGGCACACCTGGCAGCCTCATAGGAGCGACATATCGTCAACACATCCTGAAGAGAAGAGGAAGAGTCGAGGGAGGTGAGGCGTTGGACAAGTTCCTAGTCCTTAACACCCATCAAGATCACCTGCTTCAACTGGGTCTCCTCGCACTGCTGGTGGTGGCCTAGACATATATCTACCTCTTCCGAGGCTCCCTTAAGACGTACATAAAAAGTCCAAAGACTCACCCTCCATCTCTGTCTGCAGCTAAACAATTCCCTCTGCGCAGGAAGGCTTCATTTCTGCTGTCCTTTGGTGTTGCCGTTGTAGGAGCGTCCAGTACCTCCTCTACAACAGCGAAGAGGTTGGGGGTACCTGCAACGGCGTATGTTCTAAAAGACACGCTGAATTTCCAAGGACAGGCACATGCGCAGCTGGATGAGTTGTTTAGGCTGTGACAAACTCTGGAGATCCACCATTGTAGCATAATCAGTCCACCGTCGCCGCCATTCACGAAAAGTCTGGAAATTCACATCAGGCTTCAAGATGGGCGGTGTTTGAGCTGCTGCTTTAGGTGGGGCTGGGGGACGTGAAGGAAGCATGGATGAGGTATCTGAACCAGTCAGTACCGAGGCAGTGTTAGAGCCAGGGGCTTGGTTAACAGTGAGGCGAGATATCAAGGCTTCAAACCGTGCACTGTCTTCCACTCTCCGTTGGTGGTCTCGTTCTGCCTCTGCTTGCCTTCTGTGCTCATCCGCCAAACGTCTGTGAGCTTCATCCTCGCGTCTCTCATCTCTCATAAACTTTATTAAGGCAATTATCTCTGGAGATAACGCTGAATGTTGAGGAGGTGAAGGGCTGTAGCGATGTTGTGGGAGCTGGGCGGCCTGGTCATCCCATCTCTGGGGACTGTCATCCGCTTGACTCATCCGGAAAGCGCTGGGTCCACGGCTATGTAAGGCATGAGACATAACTACTTTATCTGTGTACTGTGTCTTAAATCAGTGTTGACCGGTCAGCCCGTCGTATCAACAAGATTTCAGACAAAAAAATTTAATTAAATACACAGATAAGTAGGTTATATATATAAAATATATATAAGAAACCGCGCGGTCAGCAAGTGTTAGTACATGTATGTGTGTGTGTGTGTGTGTCCCAGGCAGGCAGAGCGTCTCGCCCCAGCTGTGAGGGGGGGTGGAGGCGGCGCTGTGAGGGAGGGGGGTGGAGATAGGAGTAGCTCAGTCGCTCTCTGTAAACGGTCAGAGGAGGGTGCGCTGAGCTCTACATCCCACACCCACAAATGCCCAGAACATGCCGTATACCTTGGAAATCCGTTCGAACAAGGTCACACATGAATGGCACGAAACACACAATGCACTAAGGATTTTGGGAACTGCGAGGGCGAGGAGTCCATAAGCCGGCTTTCCACAAACTTTGCACTGTCACTCGTAATTATCCAGTAAAAGTACTCACTGTGTCATGTTATGTTCTGGATAATAAGTTCAATATACAGGAGAGAACATAAACACCTGTATAGATTTTGTAGGTTCGGTTTACTGGATAAGAGATATGTACACAAGGAGAGTAGCGCTCCTCAGCTTGGCTCCTTGTCAACTGCTATAGACGACGTATGGCAAGTGATACATTAGCAGCTTCCATACGTCGCCAGGCTTTGATAATTAAGCGTGTGGGATATGTGGTAATAACATTGCCTGCGCTGCTAGCTAGAGCTGAATAAATAAATGGAGCACATACATAGCTATACGCCATAATACATAATCCAGCATGCATAATATACATACAATTATGATCATATTATAATGATTATGTCACTGTGTTACAATGTGGCTGTGTTGTTATAATGTAGTGATGGGTTGTCAGACCACAACTTACGTTTCAGAAACAGTCCAGACCTGACTCAACATTAGGGGGGTCAAGTGTAAGGGTAACCCTCGCTGCCACTCAAGGGTGTTACAAATCAACCAGTTCCCCTCCACATGTCACAAGGCCCCAACAAACATGTAAGAAGGCACCTGCCGACTCTCTCCCAATATACACAATAACCTACATCGCAGAAGAAGTCCAGACCTGACCTCACATTAGCCAGGTCAAATGTAACCCTCGCAGCCCAAGTCAAGGGGCCACAAATCAACCAGAGCCTCTCATGGCACACGGCCCCACCAACGATGTTAACAGGCAAGCATTCATCAGAAGATTCCTCCAATATATACAACAACTTTAGTCTCAGAAAAAGTCCAGACCTGACCCTACATTAGCTAGGTCAAATGTAAGGAGACAGCTGCCCCCCCCACCGATCAGCTCAACCTGACGGCTCACCTCCCAATATATAGGATGTCCTAGTCCTCCCTCACGAGAGAGTGTGTCTTGTAACCAAGAAGGGCCAGCAACTACGTCCCCAGTCCCGCTCGTAGCCCTCCCTCAGGGGAGCAGCGAGAGGGAGTCAGAGAGACAGATTCGGGGAGAGAGAGAGAGAGACACACAGGGATAGGAGGAGGAGGTCCACCACAGCCCAGTCCCGCTCACGGGAGGAGAGTCACGCAAAACTTCCCTCCCCGACTTCCCTCCCGTGTCCCAGCTAAGCAGTCGCCCTCCCGACACCAGTGTTCCAGCTAAGCAGTCTCCCTGCTAGGCCTCCCCTAGGTCAGAGCTTTCCATGGGATGAGTTACTGATGTGGGAAGTGTATTCATTTCATGTTCGTGTCCGAGAATCAGTGTCTAGTAACGTAATGTGATGTCCTAGTAACGTAAATATAGTGTCCTAGTAATTTCAATAGAAGGTGTTATTAATGTGTTCATGTCATGTTCGTAATTAATAAAGAGTTGTAACGAAGCTGTGTTTGAGAAGTCGCCCTTAAGACGTAATAGATGTGTGTTGACGCATAAGATAAGATAAGTGTAAGTCCAGTTCAAATAACCAACATTGGCCAAGCTACCAAAATCTTCCTCGCTTTTACATTCTCTTACTATCAATATTCTACTTATATGTAATCTTCTTCTTGTGAGATTTGCCTCATTATATATGATAACAAAGAGATTTACAGAGGAAGAACAATTGGATATAAATTGTAGATATAATCTGGGACAGGTGTCAATATCTAATATACGATAGGACTAGGAGTGTGTCTGTCTGTCTGTCTGTCTGTGTATGTGTGTGTCTGTTCTGGGCAGCCGAAATAGCACAATCGTTTTTCATCAAACTTTGTGGAAAAATCGCAAAAAATTCGTAGAGTGGAATAAACCTGGTCCCATATCGATGGTTTCTTTAGGCAGCCATTAATTTACCATTTTATTTATGCTGGAAAACGATGCAAGTCTACGGACTTGGCGCACCCTCATTCGTTGTACGCTGTCAGCCCATGATTGCAGTTATCTTACGTCTCCTTCCTCCCCCCACTTTTTTTCTTAGCCTACTTTTTTTTAATGTTATTTGGATTAGAAAAAGGAAGAAAAATGAGTAAATAGAAGAATAAAGAAGGGGAAATAGAAAATAGTTAGAGGAACAGGTGGGGGGGAGCTGAGTTTCACCAGACGACCTAACAGCTACAGTGTATACTTATTCCTGTGGGTGACTGTACACGGAAAAGGAGAAGAGATAAAAAGATAATAACAGGAATGCATGGAGAAGATGACTACAATAGACACAGGGTGAATATAGACAGTGAAACAGACAGGAGATTGACAAAAATAGACAGATTCATACATGCACAAATAGACAATATGGCAACTAACATGACAGACAGACAGCTTACTGACTGGTTCAAATTAGATAAACAGGCAGACACACACCAACAACGGATAAGACAGACAGATTTGACGACACAAAGAGTACAGACCGGCTTACATTCAAACACCATGCAGACGAACAGACAGTTGGGATGGCAATAGACAGGACGGATAGACTTGAGACAGATTAGAAGGCAAATATAAACAAGAATAACACCAAATTGACCATAGCAGCGTCAGTGAGGGTAGGAGGTCTTACATCCACCAGCGTAAACAATAAGACGCATTGAAAACTAACACCCTAGCGCGTAAGGAACATTCATGGTCGGTCAGTCATGTGAGATGGGCCTAAAACTGACTAACGTAGATGATGACTATGATGACTTAACACAGGTGATGACTAAAGCAGATGGTGTCCAATATAACCAGAATCAAGGTCACTTCTCTTCATAATATAATTTATCTCGGAATGATCATCGGTGATTCATAATAGTTTTTTTTATGATTGTAGCCTCTCCTTATGGCGAATATTTCGGTAATTAATTATTCTAACCTTTATTTTATCCCTTCTTATAGTA
>NW_024737068.1:2966392-2993783 GCF_018991925.1 Homarus americanus
ATGGTCGTCGTTGTTTTAATCATGGTCCTGGTTGTTATGGTCGTGGTTGTTGTAATCAGAGTCGTGGTTGTTTATAATCATGGTCGATGGTGATATAATTATTGTCGTGGTTGTTATACTCATGGTCGTGGTTGTTATAATCATGGTCGTGGTTGTTATAATCATGGTCGTGGTTGTTATAATCATGGTCATGGTCATGATCATAGTCGTGGTTGTTATAATCATGGTCGTAATTGTTATAATCATTGTCATGGTTGTTATAATCATAGTCGTGATTGTTTTAATCATAGCCGTGGTTGTTATAATCATAGTCGTGGTTGTTATAATCATAGTCGTCGTTGTAATAATCATAGTCGTGGTTGGCATATTCATGGTCGTGGTTGTTATAATCATAGTCGTGGTTGTTATAATCATGGTCGTGGGTGATATAATCATAGTCGTGGTTGCTATAATCATGGTCGTGGTTGTTATAATCATGGTCGTGGTTGTTATAATCATAGTCGTGGTTGTTATAATCATGGTCGTGGGTGATATGGTCATGGTTGTTATACACATGGTCATGGTTGTTATACTCATGGCCGTGGTTGTTATAATCATTGTCGTGGTTATGATCACAGTCGTGGTTGTTATAATCTTGGTCGTGGTTGTTATAATCATTTTTGTGGTTGTTATAATCATGGTCCTGGTTGTTATAATCAGGGTCGTGTTTGTTATAATCATGGTACTGGTTGTTATAATCATGGTCGTGGTTGTTATAATCTTGATCGTAGTTGTTATAATCATGTTCGTGGTTGTTATAATCATGGTCGTTGTTGTTATAAACATGGTCATGGTTATTATAATCATTTACGTGGTTGTTATAATCATGGTCGTGGTTGTTACAATCATGGTCGTGGTTGTTGCAATTATGGTCATGGTTGTTACAATCATGGTTGTGGTTGTTACAATCAGGGTCGTGGTTGTTATAATCAGGGTCGTGGCTGTTACAATCATGGTTGTGGTTGTTACAATCATGGTCGTGGTTGTTGCAATCATGTTCTTGGTTGTTACAATCTTGGTCGTGGTTGTTATAATCTTGGTCGTGGTTCATGGTCGTGGGTGTTATATTCATGGTCGTGGTTCATGGTCGTGGTTGTTATAATCATAGTCGGTTTTTTTAATCACAGTCGTGGCTTTTACAATCACAATGTGGTTGTTATAACTGGCAGTCGTAATTCATGCATCGTGGTTGTTATAATCATAGTCGGTTGTTATAATCATAAATGTGGTGTTATAATCATAGTCGCCGCCGGAATCATGGTCGTGTTTGTTATAACTGCTGGTCGGTTGTTATAACTATGGTCATGATTGTTATAATCATGGTTGTGGTTGTTATAATCATGGTCTTGGTTCATGATCGTGGTTGTTATAATCATGGTCGTGGTTGTTATATTTATGGTTATGGTTGTTATATTCATAGTCGTTGTTGTTATAATCATAGTTGTGGTTGCTATAATCATGGTCGTGGTTGTTATAATCGTGGTAGTGGTTGTTATAATCAAGGTCGTGGTTGTTATAATCATAGTCGTGGTTGTTATAATCATGGTCGTGGTTGTTATAACCGCGGTCAGCGGTTGTTATATTCATGGTCGTGGTTGTTATAATCATGGTCGTGGTTGTTATAATCATGATCGTGGTTGTTAAAATCATGGTCGTGGTTGTTATAATCAAGGTCGTGGTTGTTACAATCAGGGTCGTGGTTGTTTTAATCAGGGTCGTGGTTGTTACAATCATGTCGTGGTTGTTAGATTCATAGTCGTGGTTGTTATAATCATAATCGTTCTTGTTATAATCATGGTCCTGGTTGTTATAATCATGGTCGTGGATGTTATAATCATGGTCATGGTTGTTATAATCATAGTCGTGATTGTTATAATCATGGTCCTGGTTGTTATAATCATGGTCGTTGTTGTTATAATCTTGATCGTGGTTGTTATAATCATATTCCTGGTTGTTATAATCATAATTGTGGTTGTTATATTCATGGTCGTGGTTGTTATAATCATGGTCGTGGTTGTTATAATCATGATCGTGGTTGTTAAAATCATGGTCGTGGTTGTTATAATCAAGGTCGTGGTTGTTACAATCAGGGTCGTGGTTGTTTTAATCAGGGTCGTGGTTGTTACAATCATGGTTGTGGTTGTTACAATCATGGTCGTGGTTGGTACAATCATGGTCGTGGTTGTTACAATCATGGTCTTGGTTGTTACAATCATGGTCGTGGTTGTTATAATCATGGTCGTGGTTGTTACAATCATGGTCGTGGTTGTTGCAATTTTGGTCATGGTTGTTACAATCATGGTTGTAATTCATGGTCAGGTTGTTATAATCATAATGTGGCTATTATGGGGTAATCATAGTCGTGGTTGTTATAATCATAATGGTTGTTATTATAATCATGGTCGTGATTGTTATAACTGGCGGTTGTGGTTGTTATAATCATGGTCGGTCTGGCGCGATCGTGGTTGTTATAATCATGGTCGTCGGGTTGTTATATTTGCGGTTGTGGTTGTTATATTCATAGTCGTGGTTGTTGTTTAATCATAGTCTTGGTTGTTATAATCATGGGGTCGTAAGCCAGATAATCATGGTCGGTTGTTATAATCATGGTCGATTGTTACATCATGGTTGTGGCTATTATATCATGAATGTTGTTCATGATCGTATTGTTGTATAACTGGGCGGTCGGCTGTTATATTAATGGTTGTGGTTGTTACATTCATAGCCGGTTGTTGGTAACTGCTAGTCTTGGCTATTATAATCATAGTCGTGTTTGTTATAATCATGGTCGTAGTGTTATAATCATGGTCGTGAACGTTATAATCATGGTTGTGTTGCTATAATCATGGTCGGTTGTTATATTCATGGTCGAGGCTGTTATATTCATAGTCGGTTGTTATAATCATAATCGTGGTTGTTATAATCAAAGCCAGGTTGTTATAATCATGGTCGTGGCTGGTTATAATTGGCGGTAGTGGTTGTTATAATCATAGTCGTGGTTGTTATAATCATAGTCGGGTTGGTTATAACTGGCGAAGTCGTGATGTTATAATAATGGTCGTGTTTGTTATAATCATGGTCGTGGTTGTTATAATCATGGTCGTACGTTATAATCATATTGTGGCTGTCATAATCATGGTCGTGGTTGTTATAATCATAGTCGTGGTTGTTAATCATAGTCGTGGTTGTTATAATCATAGTCGTGGCTGTTATAATCATAGTTGCGGCTGGTATATTCATGGTCGTGGTTGCTATAATCATAGTCGTGGTTGTTATAATCATGGTCGTGGGTGATATGGTCATGGCTATATAATAATACGGGTCATGGTTGTTATAATCATGGTCGGCTGTTATAACTGGGCGGTTGTGGTTGTTATAATCACGGTCCTGGTTGTTATGGTCGTGGCTGTTATAATCATATTCGCGGTTGTTATAATCACCATGGTCGTGGGTGATATGGTCGTGGTTGTTATACACGGCTGGTCATGGTTGTTATAACTGGCGGTCGTGGCTGGTTATAATCATGGTCGTGGTTGCGATCACAGCCGGAAGGTTATAATCTTGGTCGTGGCTGATATAATCATGCGGTTGTGGTTGTTATAATCATGGTCCTGGGTTGTTATAATCAGGTCGTGCGTTTGTTATAATCATGGCACTGGTTGTTATAATCATGGTCGTGGTTGTTATAATCTGATCGTGGTTGTTATAATCATGTTCGGTGGTTGTTATAATCATGGTCGTTGTTGTTATAATCATGGTCATGGTTGTTATAATCATTTACGTGGTTGTTATAATCATGGTCGCGGTTGTTACAATCATTGTCGTGGTTGTTGCAATTATGGTCATGGCTGTTGCTAAATCATGGCTGTGCTGTTACAATCAGGCCGGTTGTTATAATCAGGTCGTGGCTGTTACAATCATGGTTGTGCTGTTACAATCAAGTATCGTGGTTGTTGCAATCATGTTCTGGTTGTTACACTGGCGGTCGGCTGTTATAATCTTGGTCGTGGTCTGGGCGGCTGCGTTATAATCAGCGGTCGTGTCTGGCGGTCGGGTTGTTATAATCATAGTCGGTTTTTATAATCATAGTCGTGGCTTTTTATAATCATAGTCGTGGTTGTTATAATCATAGTCGTGGTTCATGATCGTGGTTGTTATAATCATAGTCGTGGTTGTTATAATCATAGTCGTGGTGGTTATAACTGGCGGTCATGACAGTTGTAACTGGCGGTTGTGGTTGTTATAATCATGGTCGTGCTTCGGCGTTCGTGGCTATTATAATCATGGGTCGTGGTAGTTATGGATGAAGTTGGCGGTTGTTATATTCATAGTCGCTTTCGTTGTTATAATCATAGGTGGTTGGCACCGCGTCGTGGTTGTTATAATCATAGTCGTGGTTGTTATAATCATGGTCGTGGCTGTTAAGTATTCATAGTCGTTGTTGTTATAATCATAGTTGTGGCTGGTCGGGGCAATCAGGGCGTCGGCTGTTATAATCATAGTCGGTTGTTATAATAATGGTCGTGGTTGTTATAATCATAGTCGTGTTTGTTAAGTAATCATGGTCGGTTGTTATAATCATGGTCGTGGTTGTTATAATCATGGTCATGGTTGATATAATCATGGTCGTGGTTGTTATAATCGTGGTCGTGGTTGTTATAATCATGGTCCTGGTTGTTATAATCATGGTCGTGGTTGTTATAATCTTGATCGTGGTGTTTATAATCATGGTCGTGGTTGTTATAATCATAGTCGTGATTGTTATAATCATAGTCGGTTGTTAGATTCATAGTCGTGGTTGTTATAATCATAATCGTTCTTATATAATCATGGTCCTGGTTGTTAAGGGTAATCATGGTCGTGATGCTATAATCATGGTCATGGTTGTTACAATCATAGTCGTGATTGTTATAATCATGGTCCTGGTTGTTATAATCATGGTCGTTGTTGTTAAGTAATCTTGACGTGGTTGTTATAATCATATTCCGGTTGTTATAATCATAATTGTGGTTGTTATTCATGGTCGGCTGTTATAATCATGGTCGGGTTGTTATAATCATGATCGTGGTTGTTAAAACTGGGTTATGCATGTGGCGCGGTTATAACTGGGCGTCGTGGTTGTTGGCAATCATGGTCGGTTGTTGCAATTTTGGTCATGGTTGTTACAATCATGGTTGTGGTTGTTACACTAGGGTCGGTTACTAATCAGGGTCGTGGTTGTTAAGCAATCATGGCTGTGGTTGTTGGCAATCATGTCGGCTGGGTACAATTGATGGCCGGTTGTTACAATCATGGTCTTGGTTATTACAATCATGGTCGCTGTTATAATTGGCGTGGTTCATGGTCGTGGCTGTTATAATCATAGTCGCGGGTTGTTATAATCATAGTCGTGGTTGTTATAATCATAGTCGGTTGTTATAATCATGGTCGTGATTGTTATAATCATGGTTGTGGTTGTTATAACTGGCGGTCGTGGTTCGCGATCGGCTACATAACTGATGGTCGTGGCTGTTATATTTATGGCTGTATGTTATATTCATAGTCGTGGCTGTTATAACTCGCGTCTTGGTTGTTATAATCATATCGTGTTTGTGATAATCAGCGGTCGTGGTTGTTATAATCATGGTCGCATTGTTGGCACCGCGGTTGTGGTTGTTACACCGGCGGTCGTTGTTCGCGACGTATTGTTGGCAATCATGGTCGTGGCTGTTATATTAATGGTTGTGGTTGTTATATTCATAGGTCGTGGCTGTTATAATCACGGTCATGGTTGCTGGTAATCATAGTCGTTTAAGTTACAATCGCGGTCGGGTTGTTATGTAATCGCGGTCGTGAATATTATAACCGCTGTCAGGTTGCTGGCAATCATGGTCGGCTGTTATAATCGGGCGGTCGTGGTTGTTATAATCGGCGGTCGCGTTTGTTATAATCATGGTCGTGGTTGTTATAATCTGGCGGTCGTGGTTGTTATAATCATGGTCATGGTTGATATAACCGCGGTCGTGGTTGTTATAATCGTGGTCGTGGTTGCGGTTATAATCATGGTCCTGGTTGTTATAATCATGGTCGTGGTTGTTATGACCTTTGGACGTGGTAGTTATAATCATGGTCGGTTGTTATAATCATAGTCGTGATTGTTATAATCATAGTCGTGGTTGTTAGATTCATAATGGTTGTTATAATCATAATCGTTCTTGTTATAATCATGGTCCTGGTTGTTATAATCATGGTCGATGTTATAATCATGGTCAGGTTGTTATAATCATAGTCGTGATTGTTATAATCATATGGTCCTGGTTGTTATAATCATGGTCGTTGTTGTTATAATCTTGATCGTGGTTGTTATAATCATATTCCTGGTTGTTATAATCATAATTGTATGTTATATTCATGGTCGTGGTTGTTATAACTGGCTGGTCGTGGTTGTTAAGTAATCAGCGATCGTGGTTGTTAAAATCATGGTCGTGGTTGTTATAATCAAGGTCGTGGTTGTTACAACTGGGCGGTCGTGGTTAAGGTAATTTTGGTCATGGTTGTTGGCAATCATGAAGCTGTAGTTGTTAAGCAATCAGGGTCGGGTTGTTTTAATCAGGTCGGTTGTTAAGCAATCATGGCTGTGGCTGTTATTAATCATGGTCAGGTGGTTGTTAGCAATCATGGTCGTGGTTGTTACAATCATGGTCTTGGTTGTTACAACTGGGCGGTCAGGTTGTTAAGTAATCAGCGGTAGTGGTTCATGGTAATCATAGCCTTGGTTGGGTTGTTATAATCATAGTCGTGGTTGTTGTAATCAAGGTCGTGGTTGTTATATTTATGGTCGTGGTTGTTATAATCATAGTCGTGGTTGTTTTAATAATGGTGTGTGGTTGTTATAGTCATGTTCGTGGTTGTTATAATCATGATCGTGGTTGTTATATTCATGGTCGTGGTTGTTGTAATCATAGTCGTGGTTGCTATTATCATAATCGTGGTTGTTATAATCATGGTCGTGAGTGTTATAATCATGGTCGAGGTTGTTATAATCATATTCGTGGTTGTTATAATCTGGGTCGTGGTTGTTATATTCATGGTCGTGGTTGTTATAATCATAATCGTGGTTGTTATAATCGTGGTCGTGGTTGTTATAATTATATTCATGGTTGTTATGTTCATGGTCGTGGTTGTTATAATCGTGGTCGTGGTTTTTATAATCATAGTCGTGGTTGTTATAATCGTGGTCGTGAGTGTTATAATCATGGTCGTGGTTGTTATTTTCATATTCGTGGTTGTTGTAATCATGGTCGTGGTAGTTATAATCATGTTTGTAGTTGTTATAATTATTGTCGTGGTTGTTATAATCATAGTCGTGATTGTTATAATCATGGTCGTGGTTGTTATAATCATAGTCGTGGTTGTTATAATCATGGTCGTGGTTGTTATAATCATGGTCTTGGTTGTTATAATCATTGTCGTGGTTGTTATAATAATTGTCGTTGTTGTTATATTCATGGTCATGGTTGTTATAATCATAATCGTTGTTGTTATAATCGTGGTCATGGTTGTTACAATTATATTCATGGTTGTTATAATCATGGTCGTGGTTGTTATAATCATGGTCGTGGTTGTTTTCATCATAGTCGTGGTTGTTATAATCATGGTCGTGGTTCTTATAATCATGGTCGTTGTTGTTATATTCATGGTAGTGGTTGTTATAATCATAGTCGTGGTGGCTATTATCATAGTCGTGGTTGTTATAATCATGGCCGTGAGTGTTATAATCATGGTCGAGGTTGTTATAATGATATTCGTGGTTGTTATTATCATATTCGTGGTTGTTGTAATCATGGTCGTGGTTATTATATTCATGGTCGTGGTTGTTATAATTATAGTCTTGTGTAATGAGACAAATCTCACAAGAAGAAGATTACATATAGGTAGAATATTGATAGTATAAGAGTATAAAAGAGGGGAAGATTTTGGTAGCGTGGCCGTGATAGTTATTTACACTGTCAATACACTTATCTTATCTTATATATGTCAATACACATCTATTACGTCTTAAGGGCGACTTCTCAAACACCGTTTCGTTACAACTCTTTATTAATTACGAACATGACATGGACACATTAATAACACCTTCTATTGAAGTTACTAGGACATTATGTTTACGTTTCTAGGACATCATATTACGTTACTAGACACTCTGATTCTCGGGCACAAACATGAAATGAATACACTTCCCACGTAAGTAATTCGTCCCATGAAAAGCTCTGACAAAAACTCACGTGACCTGGGGAAGGCCTAGCAGGGAGACTGCTTAGCTGGAACACTGGTGTCGGGAGGGCGACTGCTTAGCTGGGACACCGGAGGGAAGTCGGGGAGGGAAGTCCTGCATGACTCTCCTCCCGTGAGCGGGACTCGGCTGTGGTGGACCTCCTCCTCCGATCCCTGTGTGTCTCTGTGTCTGACTCCCTCTCACCGCTCCCCTGAGGGAGGGCTACGAGCGGGACTCGGGACGTGGTAGCTGGCCCTTCTTGGTTACAAGACACACTCTCTCTCTGTCTCTCTCTGGGCGGAGGGAGGACTAGGACGTCCTATATATTGGGAGGCCAGCCGTCAGGTTGAGCTGATTGGGGGGGGGGGGCGGCGAAGGGTCTCCTTACATTTGCCCTCGCTAATGTAGGGTCAGGTCTGGACTTCTTCTGCGGTGTAGGTTATTGTGTATATTGGGAGAGAGTCGGCCGGTACCTTCTTACATGTTTGTTGGGGCCGTGTGACATGGGAGGGGAGCCTGGCTGATTTATAACCCTTGGTCAGCCGCGAGTTACCCTACACTTTTGACCCCCCTAATGTCGGGTCAAGTCTGGACTGTTTCTGAGATGTAAGCTGTGGTCTGACAACCCATCACTACACCTCCCGCCAAGACCAAAGCTTTCATGCTCAGAGAACTGATGACACATTTAAAGTAGACAGTAACATCATGTGCAGTATCTAATATAGTCCCTGAGGCGATAATGCATCCTTACATTTTACAAATTATAACACTAGAGATGTATGTTTTTCTACTGGCATAGTTTGATCTGACAAAGCTTACTATACCTCCCGCCAAGATTAAAGCTTCTATGACAGGAGAAAAAAAATAAAATACTCACACAATAAGTGAACATAGATTGATCTAAAGATCCTTCATATCTAGCATAGTGTCCGAGGCAAACTTGCAAATCACATTCTACAAAAAAAAAAAAGGTGTTACATTGCCTAACCAGGCCGTGTCAAAATAATAATTCATCTCAGTCAGTAAATGGCTACAACATTGTGTTTCGTAGTGCAAAACATTGATCAAATGAACTCATAGAAAAAGTGACTAATCTTTTAAAAAAAACCATTCTTTGTAGTACATGATAACAAAAATCAGAGAATTAAATACAAAATACAAAATGCTCCTACTTCACATGTTAGGGTGTTATATCTTTTTATTACACATCAACAACATCAACAACATCAGTACATTTGTTGGGTCCAGCATGGCTCAAGTCCTCCATCCAGCTGGTATCTGAAAATAAGGAATGCCGGCAGCACAACAGAGGTAGTCGATTGGTCCTTCTGATGATTCACCTTTTCATCGTCGACTTTCTTCTGATGTCAGCACAGGACGTCTTCTGCCTTCTTTCGTCACATAGCACATCTTTCTTTCTTCAATACCACACTTTGTAGGTCGTGTCACCACATCTTCTGACTTCTTCACACTTCCTCCTGGTTTCTATAATATTCCAGATGATTTTTCTGTTCACCTGCGCTTCCTCTACGTTTAGAGCATTTTCATATTCCAGATGAATTTTCTGTTCATCTACGTTTCTTTATACATCTTCATTTTCATATTCCAGATGAATTTTTCTGTTCATCTGTGTTTCTTTATACATCTTCATTTTCCGTCATATTCCAGATGAATTTTTCTGCTCCATCTGTATTTCTTCTCTGCAACATCATCATTTTCAACATATTCCAGACGATTTTCTGTTCATCTGCTGTCGGCCCCCTCTGGCCGGGATGAAAGCCGGTCCACTGCTTGGGCTGTCGTCTCCTTAGATGACTGTAAGGCAGGTTCCGCGGACCAGGGCTCGCCCTCCGTACGTGAGTGTCGGCGAGACCAAAGACCGTCCTGTCTTACACCTTCCACAGTGGTGAATCCCTCCCTGGCTGGGCTCACCAGGGTTCGTTGTGTGGCGCTGCATTCCACACTCCTTAACTTCCTAAAGTAGAAAAATATAAAATCTTCTTAATCCTAGAGCAGGGAGGACTTGAAAGAAGTGGGGTGGTGTGTGGCGGGTGTGGTGCTGCATTCATCACGCTTCTTCTTCTCTGCTTATATGTGCTGTGGTTGGATTCCGGCTAGCCATGGGGCGGTACTGTGTGTGATATTTGCCAGAGAAACAATCCTAAAGGGATGATGGATTAGTTGGAAGTGCATTCGCAAAAAAAAAAATTTACTCTATACGTTACGTCAATGTTTGGTAACTATTATTTCCGTCACGACAATTTTCTCATCAGGCTGGGTCGGGGAGTTAAGCTCTGCGCACTACACTTAATATCATTTATCATTACGCGTCAAAGAGTACATCACAAATCATAACAGCATAAAAATCCACTGAGTGAAGCTCTGCATTCATAGCAATATTACTTTATATTAACCATCATCATCAACATATAGCTTACGGGACAAAAGACCGGGGATTAGTGAGGTCTTACGCGGCGAGGCGGGTGAGGTAAGGACGGAGGCAAGGCGGGACGCGGCTGGCCAGGCCGGCGCGGGGCGGGGTGGGGCGAGGCGTGGCGGATGATGTGGGGAGGAGCCGAGGCGTGGTTGATCGGGCCAGGCCGGGGCTTTGCGGGGCGAGACGGGACGGGGCACGGAACGGCAGGGCGGGGCACGGAACGGCGGGGTCGGGCAGGGCGGGGCAGGGCGGGGCAGGGATGGGAGGAAGGGTAAGGAGGGTGAGGTGAGGACTAGGACAGGGAGGAGGATGTAGGTTAAAAGACATGTTAAGTTATAACAGTTAGTACAGACACCGCTTTCATCACTGAAACACAATTTCTACATTCAACACTGACCAACAATCAAACTGCACTTGGGCTACTGAGAATGTCACAGATCGCGGGGGACACTGAGAAATCACGTTAAGCACTGAACATATTTCTAGAAAAAATTCGCGCATACCACGACGAGAGACATTTACTTGAGCTGTAACGGTGACAAACTAGGACACTTTTCACGCTACTATGCAGGAACTCCTTATCACGTACTTTCGAACAATACTCAAACAACGAACCAGGTGTTATGGCTAAATGAGGGAGGGCATGGGTTTACGTTAAGTACACTGTTACCAATAACAAGGGACGAGGAGGGCGTGAGTTAACGCTATAGTACGCTGCCATCAATATAATGTTACGAATGCAACCACCCTTGTACTGCCTGCTTCGTCAAGATAGTTACGAGATTACTTCAAAATATTCTAACTATCACTGTACTGAACACTAAAGGGAAGAGGCGTGAGTTTTACGTTACGTGCGCTGCCACCATTGTAATGAGACAAAACTCAGAAGAAATAGATTACATATAGGTAGAATATTGATAGTATAAGATTATAAAAGAGGGGAAGATTTTGGTAGCGTGGCCGTGATAGTTATTTACACTGTCAATACACTTATCTTATCTTATATATGTCAATACACATCTATTACGTCTTAAGGGCGACTTCTCAAAAACCGCTTCGTTGCAACTCTTTATTAATTACGAACATGACATGGACACATTAATAACACCTTCTATTGAAGTTACTAGGACATTATGTTTACGTTACTAGGACATCATATTACGTTACTAGACACTCTGATTCTCGGGCACGAACATGAAATGAATACACTTCCCACGTAAGTCACTCGTCCCATGGAAAGCTCTGACAAAAACTCACGTGACCTGGGGAAGGCCTAGCAGGGAGACTGCTTAGCTGGAACACTGGTGTCGGGAGGGCGACTGCTTAGCTGGGACACCGGAGGGAAGTCAGGGAGGGAAGTCCTGCATGACTCTCCTCCCGTGAGCGGGACTCGGCTGTGGTGAACCTCCTCCTCCGATCCCTGTGTGTCTCTGTGTCTGACTCCCTCTCGCCGCTCCCCTGAGGGAGGGCTAGGAGCGGGACTCGGGACGTGGTAGCTGGCCCTTCTTGGTTACAAGACACACTCTCTCTCTGTCTCTCTCTGGGCGGAGGGAGGACTAGGACGTCCTATATATTGGGAGGCCAGCCGTCAGGTTGAGCTGATTGGGGGGGGGGGGCGGCGAAGGGTCTCCTTACATTTGCCCTCGCTAATGTAGGGTCAGGTCTGGACTTCTTCTGCGGTGTAGGTTATTGTGTATATTGGGAGAGAGTCGGCCGGTACCTTCTTACATGTTTGTTGGGGCCGTGTGACATGGGAGGGGAGCCTGGCTGATTTATAACCCTTGGTCAGCCGCGAGTTACCCTACACTTGACCCCCCTAATGTCGGGTCAAGTCTGGACTGTTTCTGAGATGTAAGCTGTGGTCTGACAACCCATCACTACACGTGGTTGTTATAATCATAGTCGTGGTTATTATATTCATGTTCGTGGTTGCGAAAATCATAATCGTGGTTGTTATAATCGTGGTCGTGGTTGTTATAATTATATTCATGGTTGTTATAATCATGGTCGTGGTTGTATAATCATGATATTAAGTGTCGGTCGTGGTTGGTATAATCCTGTTATATTCTTGGTCGTGGTTGTTATAATCATAATCGTGGTTGTTATAATCGTGGTCGTGGTTGTTATAATTACATTCATGATTGTTATAATCATGGTCGTGAGTGTTATAATCATGGTCGTGGTTGTTATAATCATAGCCGTGGTTGTTATAATCAATGTCGTGGTTGTTATAATGATGGTCGTGGTTGTTATAATGAGGGTCGTGGTTGTTATAATCATGGTCGTGGTTGTTATAATCATGATCGTGGATGTTATATTCATGGTCGTGGTTGTTATAATCATAATCGTGGTTGTTATAATCATAATCGTAGTTGTTATAATCGTGGTCGTGGTTGTTATAATTATATTCATGTTTGTTATAATGATGGTCGTGGTTGTTATAATGATGGTCGTGGTTGTTATAATGATGGTCGTGGTTGTTATAATTATATTCGTGGTTGCTATTATCATATTCGTGGTTGTAATCATGGTCGTGCTTGTTATAATCATTGGCGTGGTTGTTATAATTATTGTCGTGGTTGTTGTAATCATAGTCGTGATTGTTATAATCATGGTCGTGGTTGTTATAATCATATTCGAGGATGTTATAATCATGGGCGTGGTTGTTATAATCATAGTCGTGGTTGTTATAATCATGGTCGTGAATGTTATAATCATGGTGGTGGTTGTTATAATCATAGTCGTGGTTGTTAAAATCATATTCGAGGTTGTTATAATCATGGGCGTGGTTGTTATAATCATATTCGTGGTTGGTGTAATCATGGTCATGGTTATTATATTCATGGTCGTGGTTGTTATAATCATAGTCGTGGTTGTTATAATCATAGTCGTTTGTATTATATTCATGGTCGTCGTTGTTATAATCATAATCGTGGTTGTTTTCATCATAGTCGTGGTTTTTATAATCATGGTCATAAGTGTTATAATCATGGTCGTGGTTGTTATTATCATATTCGTGGTTGTTATATTCATGGTCGTGGTTGTTATAATCATAATCGTGGTTGTTGTAATCATGGTCGTGGGTGTTATAATCATGTTCGTGGTTGTTATAATTATTGTCGTGGTTGTTATAATCATAGTCGTGGTTGTTATAATCATGGTCGTGGTTGTTATAATCATGGTCATTATTGTTATAATCATGGCCGTGAGTGTTATAATCATGGTCGAGGAGGTTATAATCATATTCGTGTTTGTTATTATCATATTCGTGGTTGGTGTAATCATGGTCGTGGTTATTATATTCATGGTCGTGGTTGTTATAATCATAGTCGTGGTTGTTATAATCATAGTCGTGGTTATTATATTCATGGTCGTGGTTGTTATAATCATAGTCGTGGTTGTTATAATCATGGTCGTGGTTGTTATAATCATGGTTGTGGTTGTTATAATCATAGCCGTGGTTGTTATAATCAATGTCGTGGTTGTTATAATCATAGTCGTGGTTATTATATGCATGGTCGTGGTTGTTATAATCATAGTCGTGGTTGTTATAATCATGGTCGTGGTTGTTATAATGATGGGCGTGGTTGTTATAATCATGGTCGTTGTTGTTTTAATCATGATCGTGGTTGTTATATTCATGATCGTGGTTGTTATAATCATAAACGTGGTTGTTATAATCGTGGTCGTGGTTGTTATAATTATATTCATGGTTGTTATAATCATGGTTGTGGTTGTTATAATCATGGTCGTAGTAGTTATAATCATAGTCGTGTTTGTTATAATCATGGTCGTGAGTGTTATAATTATGGTCGTGGTTGTTATTATCTTATTCGTGGTTGTTATATTCATGGTCGTGATTGTTATAATCATAATCGTGGTTGTTGTAATCATTTTCGTGGTTGTTATAATCATGTTCGTGGTTGTTATAATTATTGTCGTGGTTGTTATAATCATAGTCATGGTTGTTATAATCATGGTCGTGGTTGTTATATTCATGGTCGTGGTTGTTATAATCATAATCGTGGTTGCTATAATCATGGTCGTTGTTGTTATAATTATATTCGTGGTTGTTATAATCATGGTTGTGGTTGTTATAATCATGGTCGTGGTTGTTATATTCTTGATCGTGGTTGTTATAATCATGGACGTGGTTGTTATAATCATGATCGTGGTTGTTATATTCATTGTCGTGGTTGTTATAATCATAATCGTGGTTGTTATATTCATGGTCGTGGTTGTTATAATCATAATCGTGGTTGTTATAATCGTGATCGTGGTTGTTATAATTATATTCATGGTTGTTATAATCATGGTCGTGGTTGTTATAATCATGGTCGTGCTTGTTATAATCATTGGCGTGGTTGTTATAATCATAGTCGTGGTTGTTAAGATCATATTCGAGGTTGTTATAATCATGGGCGTGGTTGTTATAATCATAGTCGAGGTTGTTATAATCATGGTCGTGAGTGTTATAATCATGGTCGTGGTTGTTATATTCATGGTCGTGCTTGTTATAATTATAGTCGTGGTTGTTATAATCATAGTCGTGGTTGTTAAAATCATATGCGTGGTTGTTAAAATCATGTTCGAGGTTGTTATAATCATAGTCGTGGTTGTTATAATCATGGTCGTGAGTGTTATAATCATGGTCGTGGTTGTTATATTCATGGTCGTGGTTGTTATAATCATGGTCGTGGTTGTTATAATTATAGCCGTGGTTGTTATAATCAATGTCGTGGTTGTTATATTCATGGACGTGGTTGTTATAATCATAATCGTGGTTGTTATAATCGTGGTCGTGGTTGTTATAATTATATTCAAGGTTGTTATAATCATGGTCGTGGTTGTTATAATCATGGTCGTGGTTGTTATAATCATAGCTGTGGTTGTTATAATCATGGTCGTGAGTGTTATAATCATGGTCGTGGTTGTTATTATCATATTCGTTGTTGTTATAATCATTGTCGTGGTTGTTATAATTATTATCGTGGTTGTTATAACCATAGTCTTGGTTGTTATAATCGTAGCCGTGGTTGTTATAATCAATGTCGTGGTTGTTATAATCATAGTCGTGGTTATTATATTCATGGTCGGGGTTGTTATAATCATAGTCGTGGTTGTTATAATCATGGTCGTGGTTGTTATAATGATGGTCGTGGTTGTTTTATTCATGGTTGTGGTTGTTATAATCATAATCGTGGTTGTTATAATCGTGGTCGTGGTTGTTATAATTATATTCATGGTTGTTATGTTCATGGTCGTGGTTGTTATAGTCATGGTCGTGGTTGTTATAATCATAGTCGTGGTTGTTATAATCATGGTCGTGAGTGTTATAATCATGGTCGTGGTTGTCATTATTATATTCGTGGTTGTTATAATCATTTTCGTGGTTGTTATAATCATAGTCGTGATTGTCATAATCATGGTCGTGTTTGTTATAATCATAACCGTGGTTGTTATAATCATGGTTGTCGTTGTTATAATCATGGTCGTGGCTGTTATAATCATGGTCGTGGTTGTTATATTCATGGTCGTGGTTGTTATAATCATAGTCGTGGTTGTTATAATCATGGTCGTGGTTGTTATAATCATGTTCGTGGTTGTTATAATCATGGTCGTGGTTGTTATAATCATGGTCGTGGTTGTTATAATCATGATCGTGGTTCTTATATTCATGGTCGTGGTTGTTTTCATCATAGTCGTGGTTGTTATGATCGTGGTCGTGGTTGTTATAATGATGGTCGCGGTTGTTATAATGATGGTCGTGGTTATTATATTCATGGTCGTGGTTGTTATAATCATAGTCGTGGTTGTTATAATGATGGTCGTGGTTGTTATAATGATGGTCGTTGTTGTTATAATCATGGTCGTGGTTGTTATTATCATAATCGTGGTTGTTATATTCATTGTCGTGGTTGTTATAATCATAATCGTGGTTGTTATAATCGTGGTCGTGGTTGTTATAATTATATGCATGGTTGTTATAATCATGGTCGTGGTTGTTATCATCATGGTCGTGAATGTTATAATCATTGTCGTGGTTATTATCATATGCATGGTTGTTGTAATAATGGTCGTGGTTGTTATAATCATGGTCGTGGTTGTTTTCATCATAGTCGTGGTTGTTATAATAATGGTCGAGGTTGTTTTCATCATAGTCGTGGTTGTTATAATCATGGTCGTTGTTTTTATAATCATAGTCGTGGTTGTTATATTCATGGTCGTGCTTGTTATATTCATGGTAGTCCTTGTTATAACCACATTCGTGGTTGTTATAATCATAATCGTGGTTGTTATAATCGTGGTCGTGGTTGTTATAATTATATTCATGGTTGTTATAATCATGGTCGTGGTTGTTATAATGATGGTCGTGGTTGTTATAATCATGGTCGTGGTTATTATATTTATGGTCGTGGTTGCTATAATCATAGTCGTGGTTGTTATAATCATGGTCGTGGTTGTTATAATCATGATCGTGGTTGTTATTTTCATGGTCGTGGTTGTTGTAATCATAGTCGTGGTTGCTATTATCATAGTCGTGGTTGTTATAATCATGGCCGTGAGTGTTATAATCATGGTCGAGGTTGTTATAATCATATTCGTGGTTGTTATAATCTGGTGGTTGTTATATTCTTGGTCGTGGTTGTTATAATCATAATCGTGGTTGTTATAATCGTGGTCGTGGTTGTTATAATTATATTCATGGTTGTTATAATCATGGTCGTGTTTGTTATAATCATGGTCGTGGTTGTTTTCATCATAGTCGTGGTTGTTATAATCATGGTCGTGGTTTTTATAATCATATTCATGGTTGTTATATTCATGGTCGTGCTTGTTATATTCATGGTAGCCCTTGTTATAACCACATTCGTGGTTGTTATAATCATGGTCGTGGTTCTTATAATCATGTTCATGGTTGTTATAAGTATTGTCGTGGTAGTTATAATCATAGTCGTGGTTGTTATAATCATAGTCGTGGTTGTTATATTCATGGTCGTGCTTGTTATATTCATTGTAGTCCTTGTTATAACCACATTCGTGGTTGTTATCATCATTGTCGTGGTTGTTATAAGCATGATCGTGGTTGTTATAAGTATTGTTGTGGTTGTTATAATCATAGTCGTGGTTGTTATATTCATGGTCGTGGTTGTTATATTCATGGTCGTGGTTGTTATAATCATGATCGTGGTTGTTATAATCATAGTCGTGGATGTTATAATTATATTCGTGGTTGCTATAATCATGGTCGTGGTTGTTAAAATCATGGTCGTGGTTGTTTTAATCATGGTCGTTGTTGTTATAATCATGGTCGTGGTTGTTTTAATCATGGTCGTGGTTGTTATAATCATGGTCGTGGTTGTTATAATCATGATCGTGGTTGTTATATTCATGGTCGTTGTTTTTATATTCATGGTCGTGGTTGTTATAATCATGATCGTGGTTGTTATAATCATGGTCGTGGATGTTATAATTATATTCATGGTTGTTATAATCATGGTCGTGGTTGTTATAATCATGGTAGTCCTTGTTATAACCATATTCGTGGTTGTTATAATCATGGTCGTGTTTGTTATAATCATGTTCGTGGTTGTTATAAGTATTGTTGTGGTTGTTATAATCATAGTCGTGGTTGTTATATTCATGGTCGTGGTTGTTATATTCATGGTCGTGGTTGTTATAATCATGATCGTGGTTGTCATAATCATAGTCGTGGATGTTATAATTATATTCGTGGTTGCTATAATCATGGTCGTGGTTGTTAAAATCATGGTCGTGGTTGTTTTAATCATGGTCGTTGTTGTTATAATCATGGTCGTGGTTGTTTTAATCATGGTCGTGGTTGTTATAATCATGGTCGTGGTTGTTATAATCATGATCGTGGTTGTTATATTCATGGTCGTTGTTTTTATATCCTTGGTCGTGGTTGTTATAATCATGATCGTGGTTGTTATAATCATGGTCGTGGATGTTATAATTATATTCTTGGTTGTTATAATCATGGCCGTGGTTGTTTTAATCTGGGTCGTGGTTGTTATAATCATAGCTGTGGTTGTTATAATCATGGTCGTGAGTGTTATAATCATGGTCGTGGTTGTTATTATCATATTCGTTGTTGTTATAATCATTGTCGTGGTTGTTATAATTATTGTCGTGGTTGTTATATCCATAGTCGTGGTTGTTATAATCATGGTCGTGGTTGTTATAATCATGGTCATGGTTGTTATAATTGTAGCCGTGGTTGTTATAATCAATGTCGTGGTTGTTATAATCATAGTTGTGGTTATTATATTCATGGTCGGGGTTGTTATAATCATAGTCGTGGTTGTTATAATCATGGTCGTGGTTGTTATAATCATGGTCGTGGTTGTTATATTTATAGTTGTGGTTGTTATAATCATAATCGTGGTTGTTATAATCGTGGTCGTGGTTGTTATAATCATGGTTGTGGTTGTTATAATCATGGTCGTGGCTGTTATAATCATGGTCGTGGTTGTTATATTCATGGTCGTGGTTGTTATAATCATAGTCGTGGTTGTTATAATCATGGTCGTGGTTGTTATAATCATGGTCGTGGTTGTTATAATCATGGTCGTGGTTGTTATAATCATGATCGTGGTTCTTATATTCATGGTCGTGATTGTTTTCATTATATTCGTTGTTGTTATAATGATGGTCGTGGTTGTTATAATCATAGTCGTGGTTGTTATATTCATGGTTGTGGTTGTTATAATCATAGTCGTGGTTGTGATGATAGTCGTGGTTGTTATAATCATAGTCGTGGTTGTTATACTCATTTTCGTGCTTGTTATAATCATAATCGTGGTTGTTATAATCATGGTCGTGGTTGTTATAATCATAGTCGTGGTTGTTATAATCATGGGCTTGGTTGTTATAATCATGGTCGTCGTTGTTATAATCTAGGTCGTGATTGCTATAATCATAGTCGTGGTTGTTATAATCATGGTCTTGGATTTTATAATCATAGTCGTGGTTGTTATAATCATAGTCGTGGTTGTTGTAATCAAGGTCGTGGTTGTTATATTTATGGTCGTGGTTGTTATAATCATAGTCGTGGTTGTTTTAATAATGGTGTGTGGTTGTTATAGTCATGTTCGTGGTTGTTATAATCATGATCGTGGTTGTTATATTCATGGTCGTGGTTGTTGTAATCATAGTCGTGGTTGCTATTATCATAGTCGTGGTTGTTATAATCATGGTCGTGAGTGTTATAATCATGGTCGAGGTTGTTATAATCATATTCGTGGTTGTTATAATCTGGGTCGTGGTTGTTATATTCATGGTCGTAGTTGTTATAATCATAATCGTGGTTGTTATAATCGTGGTCGTGGTTGTTATAATTATATTCATGGTTGTTATAATCATGGTCGTGGTTGTTATAATCATGGTCGTGGTGGTTTTCATCATAGTCGTGGTTGTTATAATCATGGTCGTGGTTTTTATAATCATACTCGTGGTTGTTATATTCATGGTCGTGCTTGTTATATTCATGGTAGCCCTTGTTATAACCACATTCGTGGTTGTTATAATCATGGTCGTGGTTGTTATAATCATAGTCGTGGTTGTTATAATCATAGTCGTGGTAGTTATATTCATGGTCGTGCTTGTTATATTCATGGTAGTCCTTGTTATAACCATATTCGTGGTTGTTATAATCATTGTCGTGTTTGTTATAATCATGTTCGTGGTTGTTATAAGTATTGTTGTGGTTGTTATAATCATAGTCGTGGTTGTTATATTCATGGTCGTGGTTGTTATATTCATGGTCGTGGTTGTTATAATCATGATCGTGGTTGTCATAATCATAGTCGTGGATGTTATAATTATATTCGTGGTTGCTATAATCATGGTCGTGGTTGTTAAAATCATGGTCGTTGTTGTTTTAATCATGGTCGTTGTTGTATAATCATGGTCGTGGTTGTTTTAATCATGGTCGTGGTTGTTATAATCATAGTCGTGGTTGTTATAATCATGATCGTGGTTGTTATATTCATGGTCGTTGTTTTTATATCCTTGGTCGTGGTTGTTATAATCATGGTCGTAGATGTTATAATTATATTCGTGGTTGTTAAAATCATGGCCGTGGTTGTTTTAATCTGGGTCGTGGTTGTTATAATCATAGCTGTGGTTGTTATAATCATGGTCGTGAGTGTTATAATCATGGTCGGGGTTGTTATTATCATATTCGTTGTTGTTATAATCATTGTCGTGGTTGTTATAATTATTGTCGTGGTTGTTATATCCATAGTCGTGGTTGTTATAATCATGGTCGTGGTTGTTATAATCATGGTCATGGTTGTTATAATTGTAGCCGTGGTTGTTATAATCAATGTCGTGGTTGTTATAATCATAGTCTTGGTTATTATATTCATGGTCGGGGTTGTTATAATCATAGTCGTGGTTGTTATAATCATGGTCGTGGTTGTTATAATGATGGTCGTGGTTGTTATATTTATAGTTGTGGTTGTTATAATCATAATCGTGGTTGTTATAATCGTGGTCGTGGTTATTATAATCTTGGTCGTGGTTGTTATAATCATAGTCGTGGTTGTTATAATCATGGGCTTGGTTGTTATAATCATGGTCGTCGTTGTTATAATCTAGGTCGTGATTGCTATAATCATAGTCGTGGTTGTTATAATCATGGTCTTGGATTTTATAATCATAGTCGTGGTTGTTATAATCATAGGTCGTGGTTCTTATAATCATGGTCGTGGTTGTTATAATCATATTCGTGATTGTTATAATCATGTCGTGGTTGTTATATTCATGTCGTGGTTGTTATAATCATAATCGTGGTTGTTATAATCGTGGTCGTGGTTGTTATAATCATAGTTGTTGATATAATTATGGTCGTGTTGTTATAATCATGGTCCGTGGTTGTTATGGTCGTGGTTGTTATAATCATAGTCGTGGTTGTGATCAAAGTCGTGGTTGTTATAATCATAGTAGTGGTTGTTATACTCATTTTCGTGCTTGTTATAATCATGGGCGTGGTTCTTATAATCATGGTCGTGGTTGTTATAATCATGGTCGTGGTTGTTATAATCATGGTCGTCGTTTGTTATAATCTAGGTCGTGATTGCTATAATCATAGTCGTGGATGTTATAATCATGGTCTTGGATTTTATAATCATAGTCGTGGTTGTTAGAATCATAGTCGTGGTTGTTGTAATCATGGGCGTCGGTTGTTATATTTATGGTCGTGGTTGTTATAATCATAGTCGTGGTTGTTTTAATAATGATGGTGTGTGGTTGTTATAGTAATGTTCGTGGTTGTTATAATCATAGTCGTGGTTGTTATAATCATGGTCGTGGTTGTTATAATCATATTCTGGTTGTTATAATCATAGTCGTGGTTGTTATAATCAAGGTTGTGTTGTTATAATAATGGTCGTGGTTGTTATAATCATGGTCGTGGTTGTTTTAATCATGATCGTGGTTGTTATATTCATGGTCGAGGTTGTTATAATTATATTCATGGTTGTTATATTCATGGTCGTGGTTGTTATAGTCATGGTCTTGGTTGTTATAATCATAGTCGTGGTTGTTATAATCATGGTCGTGAGTGTTATAATTATGGTCGTGGTTGTCATTATTATATTCGTGGTTGTTGTAATCATGGTCGTGGTTGTTATAATCATGTTCGTGGTTGTTATAATTATTGTCGTGGCTGTTATAATCATAGTCGTGATTGTCATAATCATGGTCGTGGTTGTTATAATCATGGTCGTGGTTGTTATAATCATGGTCGTCGTTGTTATAATCATGATCGTGGTTCTTATATTCATGGTCGTGGTTGTTTTCATCATAGTCGTGGTTGTTATAATGATGGCCGTGGTTGTTATAATGATGGTCGTGGTTGTTATAATGATGGTCGTGGTTATTATATTAATGGTCTTGTTTGTTATAATCATAGTCGTGGTTGTTATAATGATGGTCGTGGTTGTTATAATGATGGTCGTGGTTGTTATAATTATTGTCGTGGTTGTTATAATCATAGTCGCGATTGTCATAATCATGGTCGTGGTTGTTATAATCATGGTCGTGGTTGTTATAATCATGGTCGTGGTTGTTATAATCATGATCGTGGTTCTTATATTCATGGTCGTGGTTGTTTTAATCATAATCGTGGTTGTTATAATCGTGGTCGTGGTTGATATAATTATATCCATGGTTGTTATATTCATGGTCGTGGTTGTTATAGTCATGGTCGTGGTTGTTATAATCATAGTCGTGGTTGTCATAATCATGGTCGTGGTTGTTATAATCATAGTCGTGGTTGTTATAATCATGGTCGTGGTTGTTATAATGATAGTCGTGATTGTCATAATCATGGTCGTGGTTGTTATAATCATAGTCGTGGTTGTTATAATCATGGTCGTGGTTGTTATAATTATGGTCGTGGCTGTTATAATCATGGTCGTGGTTGTTATATTCATGGTCGTGGTTATTATAATCATAGTCGTGGTTGTTATAATCATGGTCGTGGTTGTTATAATCATGGTCGTGAGTGTTATAATCATGGTCCTGGTTGTCATTATTATATTCGTGGTTGTTGTAATCATGGTCGTGGTTGTTATAATCATAGTGGTTGTTATAATCGTGGTCGTGGTTGTTATAATCATATAATCATAGTCGTGGTTGTTATAATCATGGTCGTGGTTGTTATAATCATGGTCGTGCTTGTTATTATCATGGTCGTGGTTGTTATAATCATGGTGTGTGTTATTATAATCATGGTCGTGGTTGTTATAATCATAGTCGTGGTTGTTATAATCATGGTCGTGGTTGTTATAATCATGTCGTAGTTGTTATAATCATGGTCGTGGTTGCTAAAATCATGGTCGTGGTTGTTTTGATCATGGTCGTTGTTGTTATAATGATGTCGTGGTTGTTAATTAGTGGTTGTTATAATCATAGTCGTGGTTGTTATAATCATGGTCGTGGTTGTTATAATCATAGTCGTGGTTGTTATAATCATGGTCGTGCATGTTATAATTATATTCGTGGTTGTTATAATCATGGTCGTGGTTGTTATAATCTGGGTCGTGGTTGTTATAATCATGGTCGTGGTTGTTATAATCTTGGTCGTGGTTGTTATAATCATAGTCGTGGTTGTTATAATCATGATCGTGGTTCTTATATTCATGGTCGTGGTTGTTTTCATCATAGTCGTGGTTGTTATAATGATGGTCGTGGTTGTTATAATCATAGTCGTGGTTGTTATATTCATGGTCGTGGTTGTTATAATCATAGTCGTGGTTGTGATCATAGTCGTGGTTGTTATAATCATAGTCGTGGTTGTTATACTCATTTGCGTGCTTGTTATAATCATGGTCGTGGTTCTTATAATCATGGTCGTGGTTGTTATAATCAAAGTCGTGGTTATGATCATAGTCGTGGTTGTTATAATCATAGTCGTGGTTCTTATAATCATGGTCGTGGTTGTTATAATCATGGTCGTCGTTGTTATAATCTAGGTCGTGATTGCTATAATCATAGTCGTGGTTGTTAGAATCATAGTCGTGGTTGTTGTAATCATGGTCGTGGTTGTTATATTTATGGTCGTGGTTGTTATAATCATAGTCGTGGTTGTTTTAATCATGGTGTGTGGTTGTTATAGTCATGTTCGTGGTTGTTATAATCATAGTCGTGGTTGTTATAATCATGGTCGTGGTTGTTATAATCATATTCTGGTTGTTATAATCATAGTCGTGGTTTTTATAATCAAGGTTGTGGTTGTTATATTCATGGTCGTGGATGTTATAATCGTGGTCGTGGTTGTTTTAATCATGATCGTGGTTGTTATATTCATGGTCGTGGTTGTTATAATTATATTCATGGTTGTTATATTCATTGTCGTGGTTGTTATAATCATAGTCGTGGTTGTTATATTCATGGTCGTGGTTGTTATATTCATGGTCGTGGTTGTTATAATTATGATCGTGGTTGTTATAATCATATTCGTGGATGTTATAATTATATTCGTGGTTGCTATAATCATGTGGGTTGTTAAAATCATTATCGTGGTTGTTTTAATCATGGTCGTTGTAGTTATAATCATGGTCGTGGTTGTTTTAATCATGGTCGTGGTTGTTATAATCATGGTCGTGGTTGTTATAATCATGATCGTGTTGTTATATTCATGGTCGTTGTTTTTATATTCATGGTGTTGGTTGTTATAATCATGATCGTGGTTGTTATAATCATGGTCGTGGATGTTATAATTATATTCGTGGTTGTTATAATCATGGCCGTGGTTGTTTTAATCTGGGTCGTGGTTGTTATAATCATGGTCGTGGTTGTTATAATCATAGCCGTGGTTGTTATAATCATGGTCGTGAGTGTTATAATCATGGTCCTGGTTGTTATATTCATGGTCGTGGTTGTTATAATCATGGTCGTGGTTGTTATAATCATAGCCGTGGTTGTTATAATCAATGTCGTGGTTGTTATAATCATGGACGTGTTTGTTATAATCATGATCGTGGTTGTTATATTCATGGTCGTGGTTGTTATAATCATAATCGTGGTTGTTATAATCGTGGTCGTGGTTGTTATAATTATATTCATGGTTGTTATAATCATGGTCGTGGTTGTTATAATCATGGTCGTGGTTGTTATAATCATAGCTGTGGTTGTTATAATCATGGTCGTGAGTGTTATAATCATGGTCGTGGTTGTTATTATCATATTCGTTGTTGTTATAATAGTTGTCGTGGTTGTTATAATTATTGTCGTGGTTGTTATATCCATAGTCGTGGTTGTTATAATCATGGTCGTGGTTGTTATAATCATGGTCATGGTTGTTATAATTGTAGCCGTGGTTGTTATAATCAATGTCGTGGTTGTTATAATCATAGTCGTGGTTATTATATTCATGGTCGGGGTTGTTATAATCATAGTCGTGGTTGTTATAATCATGGTCGATGTTGTTATAATGATGGTCGTGGTTGTTATATTCATGGTTGTGGTTGTTATAATCATAATCGTGGTTGTTATAATCGTGGTCGTGGTTGTTATAATCATGGTTGTGGTTGTTATAATCATGGTCGTGGCTGTTATAATCATGGTCGTGGTTGTTATATTCATGGTCGTGGTTGTTATAATCATAGTCGTGGTTGTTATAATCATGGTCGTGGTTGTTATAATCATGGTCGTGGTTGTTATAATGATGGTCGTGGTTGTTATAATCATGATCGTGGTTCTTATATTGATGGTCGTGATTGTTTTCATTATAGTCGTGGTTGTTATAATGATGGTCGTGGTTGTTATAATCATAGTCGTGGTTGTTATATTCATGGTCGTGGTTGTTATAATCATAGTCGTGGTTGTGATGATAGTCGTGGTTGTTATAATCATAGTCGTGGCTGTTATACTCATTTTCGTGCTTGTTATAATCATGGTCGTGGTTCTTATAATCATGGTCGTGGTTGTTATAATCATAGTCGTGGTTGTTATAATCATGGAATTGGTTGTTATAATAATGGTCGTCGTTGTTATAATCTAGGTCGTGATTGCTATAATCATAGTCGTTGTTGTTATAATCATAGTCGTGGTTGTTGTAATCATGGTCGTGGTTGTTATATTTATGGTCGTGGTTATTATAATCATAGTCGTGGTTGTTTTAATAATGGTGTGTGGTTGTTTTAGTCATGTTCGTGGTTGTTATAATCATAGTCGTGGTTGTTATAATCATGGTCGTGGGTGTTATAATCATATTCGTGGTTGTTATAATCATAGTCGTGGTTGTTAAAATCAAGGTTGTGGTTATAATAATGGTCGTGGTTGTTATAATCATGGTCGTGGTTGTTTTAATCATGATCGTGGTTGTTATATTCATGGTCGAGGTGGTTATAATTATATTCATGGTTGTTATATTCATGGTCGTGGTGTTATAATCATGGTCTTGGTTGTTATAATCATAGTCGTGGTTGTTATAATCATGGTCGTGAGTGTTATAATCATGGTCGTGGTTGTTATAATCATGTTCGTGGTTGTTATAATTATTATCGTGGTTGTTATAATCATAGTCGTGATTGTCATAATCATGGTCGTGGTTGTTATAATCATGGTCGTGGTTCTTATATTCATGGTCATGGTTGTTTTAATCATAATCGTGGTTGTTATAATCGTGGTCGTGGTTGTTATAATTATATTCATGGTTGTTATATTCATGGTCGTGGTTGTTATAGTCATGGTCGTGGTTGTTATAATCATAGTCGTGGTTGTTATAATCATGGTCGTGAGTGTTATAATCATGGTCGTGGTTGTCATTATTATATTCGTGGTTGTTGTAATCATGGTCTTGGTTGTTATAATCATGTTCGTGGTTGTTATAATTATTGTCGTGGTTGTTATAATCATAGTCGTGATTGTCATAATCATGGTCGTGGTTGTTATAATCATAGTCGTGGTTGTTATAATCATGGTCGTGGTTGTTATAATTATGGTCGTGGCTGTTATAATCATGATCGTGGTTGTTATATTCATGGTCGTGGTTGTTATAATCATAGTCGTGGTTGTTATAATCATGGTCGTGGTTGTTATAATCATGGTCGTGGTTGTTATAATAATGGTCGTGGTTGTTATAACTGGGCGGTCGGTTGGCAAAATCATGGTCGTGGTTGTTTTAA
>NW_024737068.1:2993883-3031289 GCF_018991925.1 Homarus americanus
AATTATAACAACCACGACCATGAATATAACAACCACGACCATGAATATAACAACCACGACCATGATTATAGCAACCACGACCATGATTAAAACAACCACGATCATGATTATGACAACCACGACCATGATTATAGCAACCACGCCCATGATTATAACAACCACGACTATGATATAACAACCACGACATTGATTATAAAAACCACAGCTATGATTATAACAACCACGACCATGATTATAACAACCACGACCATGATTATAACAACCTCTACTATGATTATAACAACCACGACCATGATTATAACAATCACGACTATGATTAAAACATCCACGACGACAATATATATAACAACCACAAACATGATTATAACAACCACGACCATGATTATAACAACCACGAATATGAAAATAACAACCACGACTATGATTATAACAACCACGACTATGATTATAGCAACCACGACTATGATTATAGCATCCACGACTATGATCATAATCACGACTATGATCATAATCACGATTATGATCATAATCACGACTATGATTATAACAACCACGACCATGATTATAACAACCACGACTATGATTAAACAACCACGACATTGATTTTAAAAACCACAGCAATGATTTTAACAACCACTACTATGATTATAACAACCACGACCATGATTATAACAATCACGACTATGATTAAAACAACCACGACCATGGTTATAACAACCACGAACATGATTATAACAACCACGACCATGATTATAACAACCACGAATATGAAAATAATAACCACGACTATGATTATAACAACAAGACTATGATTATAGCAAACACGACTATGATTATAGCAACCACGAATATGATCATAATCACGACTATGATCATAATCACGACTATGATTGTAACAACCACGACCATGATTATAACAACCACGACTATGATGATAACAACCACGACAATAATTATAACAACCACGAACATGATTATAACAACCACGACTATGATTATAACAACCAAAACATTGATTATAACAACCACGGCTATGATTATACCAACCACGACCATGATTATAACAACCACGACCATGATTATAACAACCACGAATATAATTATAACAACCACGACCACGATTATAACAACCACGATTATGATTATAACAACCACGACCATGAATATATCAACCACGATCATGATTATAACAACCACGACCATGATTTTAACAACCACGATCATGATTATAACAACCGACCATGATTATAACAACCACGACCATGATTGCAACAACCACGGGCCTGGTGGCCTGGCCCGACCATGATTATAACCACGCCCGCCATTATAACAAGCTCGAATTTGATTTTAACAACCACGACCGCGATTATAACAACAATGACCGCCAGTGCGCTTAACCAAAACATTGATTATAACAACCACGGCTATGATTATGCAACCATGAATATAATTATAACAACCACGACCATGATTATAACAACCACGACTATGATTATAACAACCACGACCATGAACATAACAACCACGACCATGATTATAACAACCGCGACCATGATTACAACAACCACGACCATGATTATAACAACCACGACAATGATTATAGCAACCACGCCCATGATTATAACAACCTCGAATATGATTTTAACAACCACAACCATGATTATTACAACAATGACCATGATTATAACAACCACGACTATGATTATAACAACCACGACCATGATTATAACAACCACGATCATGATTGTAACAACCACGACTATGATTACCCAGGCAACCACGACCGCATGATTGCCATGATTATAGCAACCACGCCCATGATTATTACAATCACGACTATGATTAAACAACCACGACAGTGATTATAAAAACCACAGCTATGATTATATCAACCACGACCATGATTATAACAATCACGTCTATGATTAAAACAACCACGACAATAATTATAACAACCACGCCCTTGATTATAACAACCACGAACATGAATATGACAACCACGACCATGATTATAGCAACCACGACCATGATTAAAACAACCACGACCATGATTATAACAACCAGAACCATGATTATAGCAACCACGCCCATTATTATTACAATCACGACTATGATTAAACAACCACGACAGTGATTATAAAAACCACAGCTATGATTATATCAACCACGACCATGATTATAACAACCACGACCATGATTATAACAACCACTAATATGATTATAACAACCACGACCATGATTGTAACAATCACGACTATGATTAAAACAACCACGACAATAATTATAACAACCACGAACATGATTATAACTACCACGACCATGATTATAACAACCACGAATATGAAAATAACAACCACGACTATGATTATAACTACCACGACTATGATTATAACAACCCTGACCATGATTATAACAAGAATGACCATGATAATAACAACCACGACAATGATTATAGCAACCACGACCATGATTATATCAACCACGATCATGATTATAACAACCACGACTATGATTATAACAACCACGACCATGATTATAACAATCACGACTATGATTAAAACAACCACGACAATAATTATAACAACCACGCCATGATTATAACAACCACGACCATGAATATAACAACCACGACCATGATTATAGCAACCACGACCATGATTAAAACAACCACGACCATGATTATGACAACCACGACCATGATTATAGCAACCACGCCCATGATTAAAACAACCACGACTATGATAAAACAACCACGACATTGATTATAAAAACCACAGCTATGATTATAACAACCACGACCATGATTATAACAACCACGACCATGATTATAACAACCTCTACTATGATTATAACAACCACGACCATGATTATAACAATCACGACTATGATTAAAACATCCACGACGACAATATATATAACAACCACAAACATGATTATAACAACCACGACCATGATTATAACAACCACGAATATGAAAATAACAACCACGACTATGATTATAACAACCACGACTATGATTATAGCAACCACGACTATGATTATAGCATCCACGACTATGATCATAATCACGACTATGATCATAATCACGATTATGATCATAATCACGACTATGATTATAACAACCACGACCATGATTATAACAACCACGACTATGATTAAACAACCACGACATTGATTTTAAAAACCACAGCAATGATTTTAACAACCACTACTATGATTATAACAACCACGACCATGATTATAACAATCACGACTATGATTAAAACAACCACGACCATGGTTATAACAACCACGAACATGATTATAACAACCACGACCATGATTATAACAACCACGAATATGAAAATAATAACCACGACTATGATTATAACAACAAGACTATGATTATAGCAAACACGACTATGATTATAGCAACCACGAATATGATCATAATCACGACTATGATCATAATCACGACTATGATTGTAACAACCACGACCATGATTATAACAACCACGACTATGATGATAACAACCACGACAATAATTATAACAACCACGAACATGATTATAACAACCACGACTATGATTATAACAACCAAAACATTGATTATAACAACCACGGCTATGATTATGCCAACCACGACCATGATTATAACAACCACGACCATGATTATAACAACCATGAATATAATTATAACAACCACGACCACGATTATAACAACCACGATTATGATTATAACAACCACGACCATGAATATATCAACCACGATCATGATTATAACAACCACGACCATGATTTTAACAACCACGATCATGATTATAACAACCACGACCATGATTATAACAACCACGACCATGATTATAACAACCACGAATATAATTATAACAACCCCGACCATGATTATAGCAACCACGCCCATAATTATAACAACCTCGAATATGATTTAACAACCACGACCATGATTATAACAACAATGACCATGATTATAACAACCAAAACATTGATTATAACAACCACGGCTATGATTATACCAACCACGACCATGATTATAACAACCACGACCATGATTATAACAACCACGAATATAATTATAACAACCACGACCATGATTATAACAACCACGACTATGATTATAACAACCACGACCATGAACATAACAACCACGACCATGATTATAACAACCGCGACCATGATTACAACAACCACGACCATGATTATAACAACCACGACAATGATTATAGCAACCACGCCCATGATTATAACAACCTCGAATATGATTTTAACAACCACGACCATGATTATGACAACAATGACCATGATTATAACAACCACGACTATGATTATAACAACCACGACCATGATTATAACAACCACGATCATGATTGTAACAACCACGACTATGATTATGACAACCACGACCATGATTATAGCAACCACGACCATGATTAAAACAACCACGACCATGATTATAACAACCAGAAACATGATTATAGCAACCACGCCCATGATTATTACAATCACGACTATGATTAAACAACCACGACAGTGATTATAAAAACCACAGCTATGATTATATCAACCACGACCATGATTATAACAATCACGTCTATGATTAAAACAACCACGACAATAATTATAACAACCACGCCCATGATTATAACAACCACGACCATGAATATGACAACCACGACCATGATTATAGCAACCACGACCATGATTAAAACAACCACGACCATGATTATAACAACCAGAACCATGATTATAGCAACCACGCCCATGATTATTACAATCACGACTATGATTAAACAACCACGACAGTGATTATAAAAACCACAGCTATGATTATATCAACCACGACCATGATTATAACAACCACGACCATGATTATAACAACCACTACTATGATTATAACAACCACGTCCATGATTGTAACAATCACGACTATGATTAAAACAACCACGACAATAATTATAACAACCACGAACATGATTATAACAACCACGACCATGATTATAACAACCACGAATATGAAAATAACAACCACGACTATGATTATAACAACCACGACTATGATTATAGCAACCACGACTATGATTATAGCAACCATGACTATGATCATAATCACGACTATGATCATAATCACGACTATGATCATAATCACGACTATGATTATAACAACCACGACCATGAATATAACAACCACGACTATGATTAAACAACCACGACATTGATTATAAAAACCGCAGCTATGATTATAACAAAAACGATTATGATAATAACAACCACGACCATGATTATAACAACCACTACTATGATTATAACAACCACGACCATGATTTAACAATGACAACTATGAATAAAACAACCACGACAATAATTATAACAACCACGAACATGATTATAACATCCACGACCATGATTATAACACTCACGACTATGATTATAACAACCACGACGATGATTATAACAACCACGACTATGATTATAGCAACCACGACTATGATCATAATCACGACTATGATCATAATCACGACTATGATTATAACAACCACGACCATGATTATAACAACCACTACTATGATTATAACAACCACGACCATGATTTAACAATGACGACTATGAATAAAACACCCACGACAATAATTATAACAACCACGAACATGATTATAACATCCACGACCATGATTATAACACTCACGACTATGATTATAACAACCACGACGATGATTATAACAACCACGACTATGATTATAGCAACCACGACTATGATCCTAATCACGACTATGATCATAATCACGACTATGATTATAACAACCACGAACCATGATTATAACAACCACGACCAAGTTTATAACAACCACGACCATGATTATATCATCCACGACCATGATTATAACAACCACGACCATGATTATAACAATCACGACTATGATTAAAACAACCACGACAATAATTATAACAACCACGCCCATGATTATAACAACCACGACCATGAATATAACAACCACGACCATGATTATAGCAACCACGACCATGATTAAAACAACCACGACCATGATTATAATAACCACGACCATGATTATAGCAACCACGCCCATGATTATAACAACCACGACTATGATTAAATAACAACCACGACCATGATTATAATAACCACGACTATGATTATAACAACCATGACGATGATTATAACAACCACGACTATGATTATAGCAACCACGACTATGATCATAATCACGACTATGATCATAATCACGACTATGATTATAACAATCACGACCATGATTATAACAACCACGACTATGAATACAACAACCACGACCATGATTATAACAATCACGACTATGATTAAAACAACCACGACAATATTATAACAACCACGCCCATGATTATAACAACTACGACCATGAATATAACAACCACGACCATGATTATAGCAACCACGACCATGATTAAAACAACCACGCCATGATTATAACAACCACGACCATGATTATAGCAACCACGCCCATGATTATAACAACACGACTATGATTAAATAACCACGACATGATTATAAAAACCACAGCTATGATTATAACAACCACGACTATGATTATAACAACCACGACCATGATTATAACAACCACTACTATGATTATAACAACCACGACCATGATTATAACAATCACGACTATGATTAAAACAACCATGACAATAATTATAACAACCACGAACATGATTATAACAACCACGACCATGATTATAACAACCACGAATATGAAAATAACAACCACGACTATGATTATAACAACCACGACTATGATTATAGCAACCACGACTATGATTATAGCAACCACGACTATGATCATAATCACGACTATGATCATAATCACGACTATGATTATAACAACCACGACCATGATTATAACAACCACGACCATGATTAAACAACCACGACATTTATTATAAAAACCACAGCTATGATTATAACAACCACGAATATGATAATAACAACCACGACATTGATTATAACAACCACTACTATGATTATAACAACCACGACCATGATTATAACAATCACGACTATGATTAAAACAACCACGACAATAATTATAACAACCACGACTATGAGTATAACAACCACGACCATGATTATAACACTCACGACTATGATTATAACAACCATGACGATGATTATAACAACCACGACTATGATTATAGCAACCACGACTCTGATCATAATCTCGACTATGATCATAATCACGACTATGATTATAACAACCACGACCATGATTTTAACAACCACGACCAAGATTATAACAACCACGACCATGATTATAACATCCACGACCATGATTATAACAACCACGACCATGATTATAACATCCTCGAATATGATTATAACAACCATGACCATGATTATTACACTCACGACCATGATTATAACAACCACGACTATGATTATAACAACCACTACTTTGATTATAAGAACCACGACCATGATTATAAGAACCACGACCATGATTATAATAACCACGACCATGATTATAACAACGGGGACCATCTGGAAAACGATGTAGCTGTACGCTGTCAGCCGGACGGCGGTTGCCTGCTATCTAAGCACGAGCGTTCGAACTTTCACACCTCGGTAAACTGTACCACCGGACTCGTCACCGGGCACGAAGGGCCCACGATCACTTGTTATTAACTAAAGCAAGATGATTCATTTCAGGGCCTAGTAACCTAGCTAGGTTCTGTTTCATGGATGCTAAACACGAAAGTTTTGTAACACACTACCAGAACTCATTCAGTAACCAGAATCTCTCTTACCCGGAAACTATTCGTTGCGAAGAATCCACTGGTCAACAGCCAAAATGGTTCACATATGAGATCATGCTCACACAACTATTTTCATATTGCTGAATTCGAATCTGATATTTGTTTTGTTCTATCAGACCAGGTTTTATAAAAAAATCAATAGGTACAAATATTTAATATTCCATCACGTGTCGTGCAAAAGATGAGATTATCTCACGTGACTGTGCTTTCATGACTAATTTCATATTAATGAATATTAATTGGATGTTTCATTCTACCATCAGACCTACTTTCTTAAAGAATAAAAAAAATAGTAAATATAGTAACATTATCGCGTCATGCAAGATACAATTTTAAACCTATCACAGATAAGCTCATAAAAAATTGTACCAAAAAACATAAGTTCAAATCCTTTATAATGACAAAATATGAAGTTCTAAAAGTGCTTCTGAACTTTACTCTTTCTCTTGTACAGCTTGCTCTCTTCTCGTTGCAGTGTCCAGCAATAGTCGCCCATCATGTTAGGACTGAATTGTCCCTGATATCTGCTCTCCATTATGGCGATATCTTGATGAAATCTTTCGCCGTGTTCATCACTAACGTCTCCAAGGTTACCTGGGAAAAATTCAATATGAGAGTGGAAAAAATGCAATTTCAAGGACATCCTTGCTCCCAATGCATGATAATTCTGAAGCATGGTTGTTACGATTTCTTTGTAGTTGTCAGCACGATAGTTTCCAAGAAAATTCTTTGACACATTGACAAATGATTCCCATGCTTTTTTCTCCAGTGGGTTCAATGTTTTGGTGAATTCGCTATCATTAACTAGTATACGAATTTGTGGTCCATTCAAGACACCTGCTTTCAACTTGGCTTCGGAAACCACACCACCTAGTTTCTGAGATAAGTATAGAGTCCCAGCACCGAATTGATCCATAGCTTTGATGAAACCGAGCTTTAGATGCAGTGGAGGCAAAAATATCTTTTCTGGATCTACAAGCGGATTGTGAGCACAGTTAAACCTTCCAGGCGCATCTCTTGGCCTTGTCGGCCAATCCTTTCTCACATAGTGCTCTGCATCAGCTCTGCTGTTCCACAAGCACAAAAAGCACATGTGCTTTGTGTAGCCACTCTGAAGGCCCAGTTGTAAACTGATGACTTTGAGATCGCCACATATCTTCCACTGGTGTTTCTCATACTCTATAGCGGCCAACAGAATTTTCATTGTTTCATAGCTCTCAGTCATTTTTGTTGCGTGTGCTATTGGGACAGATGGAAGCCGATTGCCATTGTGTAAAAGAACAGCTTTCAGAGAGTCTTTTCCTGAGTCTAAAAACAGCGTCCAATCCTCTGTCTTGTATGTTTCAGACTTGCAGAGTTGTTGCATGAGAGATACTGCGTCCTCGCAATAACAAAGGTTGTTTGCCATCTTGAAAAATGCAGACAGCTGTCTATGTCGGTAACGCGCTGTAATGATATGCACTCTATCTTCTAGCAGGTTACGCTGCTTTAGTCTGGATCCCAAAACTTCAGCCTTTTCTTTTGACAAGTTTAGGTCCCTGATGAGATCATGAAGCGCTTCTTGAGTAAATAGTTTAGGCCTGGTATTTTCAGAGTCATCCTGGTAGTAGTTTTCCATTGAGGTAGAGGTAGAATCGGAATCACTCAATTCTTGTTCAGTCGGTGGATTTGGGACTGGAAGTTCAGCACTGTGCGGTACTGGTAGGATTGCAGAAGCAATATTGGGGTACTGTACCTTGCCTCGTGTCTTGATTTTTATTCCCTTAATATTTGTGAGACAGAAGTAGCAGTCACTACTGTGGTCTTTAGGTTCACGCCATATCATTGGTACAGCAAACGGCATTCCTGAACTTCGTTTACCACACATCCACTCGCTCAGGTGGTTAACACAAGACTTACAGGCTACATGAGGTGCCCATTTCTTGTCTTGGTCACCCAAATGACATTTGAAGTAACTTTTGTAGTTCAGTCGAACAGCTTTTGTGATTGGTTTCTTGAGGCTACCAGGAGTGAAGGCACCACATATGTAGCAAAAACTGTCAGCACCGTTCACACACTTGCGACGTTCCATGTTTTGTTAATTTCAGAGTAATTACAAATCATGCAGGTGTAGATATGCAATATCATGAATCAGCAAACTGAAACAAACAAAAAAGCACAAATCAGGACAAAATAATTGCATAAGTGGAGCCAATGAGCATATAAATTACTGTATGAATAGCATGGATACACTAAATATATAGATATGCTGGTTCTGGAAAACTGAGCCTGATACAGCTATACGAATGTCATAATTGAGTTCAGCACATACAATTACACTAGAATCAGTCTGTTTTGATCCAGAACCATGAGAATCTTTTTTTTATGTTGACCAGTGATCTCAAAGCAATCATCAGCTGATGAATGGGAGGTAAAGGTGAACCATATCCAACAGGTCTGTCAAGTACATGCTCTAATTGCTCTATATCACGGAAAATATCAAGGAAATCTCCCTTGCTGAACCTATACTATTGTCTGAATTGCGTTTCATCATATCATCATACCTATCTACCATCAGTCTTCTCTATAAAATTTCCAAGTTGACGATATCGCCGAAAGGCGCCCTCTGTCAAAACTCATGTTGACCTGCATTCTTGAATAGCTGATCGACAGCTATTCAAGCCTTCATGCTGGATGAATGCGAGGATCGACAAATCCGATCTCAAACCCGGTTTATATCTTTATGTGGGCTCAAGCCAATTTCTGAATACCATCAATCTTCAATCTCCTCTCGATCCTTGGTTTAAACCTTCCTGCAGTTTCAAACCAGCATTCTGAATTCGTGCTTAAGCTACTAGGCAACTATTGTCTGCAAAACTAGCCGTGGCACGCAATATGGCCCTGACGCACCATAAAGGTCAATTACACATTGCACTCGCAGTGTGGAGAGCATCGTGAGTGGCTGCTGTTACATCATATCGTAGGTAGATATATTGATAGACATATATAATTAAAGAGAAAGGGGAACAAAGGGGTAGATAAACAGTGAAAGAGACTGATATAGAAATAATTAAACCACGGAGAGAGAGAGAGAGAGAGAGAGAGAGAGAGAGAGAGAGAGAGAGAGAGAGAGAGAGAGAGAGAGAGATGAACTACACATACAACAGTATATTATTACAGTAGTACCACCATGCACCCACTAGCTATGTTTCATAATTTCTCTATAAATAAACCCCAGGATTTAATGGACTTTATGGCGTGTTACGTGCGCTGGACGCCATTAATCAAGGCGTCAAATTAACTGCGCCGGGTAATTTCACAGGAAAAATGACCGAAAATGATAATTACTTTTGGTGGAGACGAGAAAGGTTGGTGGTGATGTGACGGCAATTTTGAATTGCATCAGGATCAAGATAATAAATTTATTTTTCCTGTCTGGTATATGACAGGTTTGTGACAGGTATGTGACAGGTGTATGACAAGTTATTCTGATTTAATATCATATATGAGATGTTAAAACAAAATGTTGATATCTTTTTTGGGGGATAAAAACATTGGCAAGGGAGGTAAATGTGTCAGATTATGGGAAAGTTTGATATATTTTGATAACACTTCTTTTGTTTTTACATATTGTATCTCTTTCTCTCTTTTTTCCTCTCTCTCTCTCTCTCTCTCTCTCTCTCTCTCTCTCTCTCTCTCTTTCTTTGTATATCTCGATCTGTCTGTCTGTCTGTCTGTCTGTCTGTCTGTCTGTCTGTTTGTCTGTTTGTCTGTTTCTTTCTTTGTTTGTTTGTTTGTTTCTTTCTTTCTTTCTTTCTTTCTTTCTTTGTACTGTCTCTCTGTATCTCTATTTCTCTCTTTCTCCTTCTTTGTCTTTCTCTCTCTCAATCATTAAAATACCACCGTGCCATGCTACAGTACAAGGAATGAGCCACCATCAGAGCACACACACACAGAGGGAAAAAAAACTTCCACTGTCTCTGAAAGACATTTAATAAACACACTGGAAATCCCTCCCAGGCACCGGCTTATGTTTATTGCTTATATTACCACAATCTACCATCATCACCATCACCACCACACCTACCAGTACCATTACCACGGTATCAGGGCAACTGCCCCCTGGACAATTGCCCCCCAACAACTGCCCCTTGGACGGTTTCCCCCCATTGCCAGTGATGGGCCTATTGGCCTATTGGCCCATACTGGGCAGTCCCAATTACACCCAACCCTTATGGCTCAACAAAGACCCGGTCAACGCCTGCATCCCCCAGGGCACTGCCTGCCCCCACCATGACGTCATCTTTTGCATATTTTTAATAGTTTCTTTGAGACACACGTAACATATTTAGACTGAGAAACTATCCGCAATAACTTTATATTTTATAATTGTCCCTTAACTTCATAAATAGTGTCTACATGAATTGGTTAAAGTACATTTAAATTTCTATAGGCCTATTTCAAAATACTTCCACCCCCTGGCTGAGGGCGAGAGAGAGAAGGGGAGACGGGAAGCCGGAAATTGAGGGACGGAAATGCTGCATTTAGCACGTTGCAGGTGTGAGGTGCAGTTTTTAGGACAAGTCTTTTTAGGGGGGTCGATTGTAATATTCAGAAATTTCAGTTTGATATTTAAAGACGCAATTACCAATAATGGCGATGCTGAGTCGTTCAAGGTCAACGGAGGGAGGATAGCGCTCCCGCACACGTAGTGAGAGCTCCGGGAACTGCACCCATATAATATTTAGTATACTCTGGCGACTTAATTTGGACGTGAATTATGAAAGTAAATGACAGTATTTGAATTAAAATTTTTTATAGATCGTTTCCCAGTCTGAAAATGTTGCATAAGTCCTAATTAAGCTATTAGTTGTGCAGAAAATAAGTCTCTAGCCAGGTGGACGCCTTGGTGTAGCGCGTTTATCTGGCTGAGTCGTGTTTGAGCGGTCAAACAGATCGGAACCCAGCATTGGCCAGGAGAAACGGTCAAGTGATCTGGTCCCTTGGTTACGACATCAGTTAACAAGTAAGTTTTAGTCGATCTCTCAGAGCTTAGATAGGGCGGTAGGAACAAATAATGAGTGAGTGACGGTGATGTGAATCTTAAGGAGGAGTTAACAATAGCTAACAGAGGGTTTGTTGCAGGGTTTCTGTTGAGCCCACGCGTCCATAATGTCTGAACGTCCACACGTTCTGAACGCGTCCACTCGGTTTGAGTTGAGTCCACGAGGTTGAGTGAGCAGTTTGAGGGTTGGAGTGAACCCAGCTGACTGTTGTGTGCAACTAACGACGTGGGACCATCGTCTGTCCCCGTTTGATGATCTTTTGGGGTCACCAGATCTCCTCCTCCTCGGATCATAATACCACATATCTTCAAGCAGTTTAGTGAAAACATTTTACTAAAGGGAAGCTAGAGCTCCCCTTAACTGAACAAGGTCTGATTGGCCCACTCCCTTCCGTTTTATGGATGTACTGAGTGTAAAATGAGGCTAACTGAGTGAATGAATGGTCACACACTGAGACCAGGAGTATAGTGGGTACTTAGAGGAACATTCTCCAAGGTTGTGAAGGGCTTGTTTGTGCCTTAAGAAAATACGGGTGCATGCGGGTATTGGTGGAGTCAATAACTTCTTCATGTAGTGATAATATTTTTTTCAGTGACTGATATTGTCTTGCTGTGTGTAGTTGATGCTATTTTTTCAGTGATTGATATTGTCTTGCTGAGTGCAGTTCATATGTCATAAATATTTTTGATAGTATTGTTTTCTAATGTTTATGTGCCACTAATTGATGTCAGACAACTCGCCCCTACTGTTAGATCGTCACCCCAACGTAAAAGTGGTCTTCCTTCCTCCCAACACTACGTCTATATTACAGCCCATGGACCAAGAGTTAATCTGAAATATAAAAGCTGCATTCTCTACTAAAAAATTCAAGCTCCTGAACGACTACACCAACACCAGGGAAGAGTTGCGTAACCTGAGTGACACCAACACCGATAGCAAGAGCGAAGACGACGAGGATCAACAGTTGGCAGAGCAAGAAGTACTTTTAAAACAATTCTGGAGAATATTCAACGTCAAGAAAGCTGTGGACTTCTTGGTGGAGGCATGGGATCAGCTGTCTGTAGCAACTGTTCGTCACGCATGGAGACATGTGTTGCAAGGCATTCCGGCCGTTAGGCAGAGTCAATCTGTGACTGGTGAGGTTCAGACTGATGCAGTAGCAGTGGACCTTGCCAGAGAAGCTGCGCAGAGTGTTACAGCTGCAGGCTTCTCCGAGACCACCAACGACGACATCCTGGAGGTGATAAGGGATCCTGATGTGACTACCGACGAGATGGTAGATGATGATGACGTCATCCCAAGAAAAACGCCGCTTATCCCATAGTAATGATTGGGGTGCCATCGAGTGTATCGAGGAAGCCATGCTCCTCCTTTCCGACAACCCTGACGCAAACAGGTATGAAATCTTCACTACCCAGCTGTTGCAGACTATGGAGCCCTACATCAAGGTTTATCACGACAACATAAGCACCAGCCGTCAGCAAAGCATAACAGAGTTCTTCTCCTGCAACCCACCACAGCCAGCCCAAGCCAGTGGTAGTGACAGACTTAGAGACAGTGATGATGACTTTGAGGGATTTGTCAGGGAGGCCCTGACAAGTGTGGATGATAGTGATGGTGACTCACCTGAGGGCCAGTAGCCTGCCCTCTGCCTCGGAACCAGCCTCCATTCCCGTACGCCGACCCATCTCTTCTACTAAAGTAAGTGTTAACCCCAACCATGTTTTTTTCTAACCTAACCTTCAGTTTATTGACTGTTCCCTTCTATATTATGTGTGGGTGAATACCATCATAAAGTTAAGATGTTATTTTTTAGTAAAACGTACGTATTGTGTCGGGAAAAAGTGGAGTTTGGGGGTCGGCCCGGTCTCTATTTCAATTAATCCCATATGTTATGTTGTTCACTTTACGCGTTTCTCACTTTACGCGGGCCGCCGTGGGTTGAATTAACCGCGTAAAGTGAGGGTTCACTGTATTTCGTTAGCCCAATAAAGCACGCGGACTTCTACATACAATCAACACCTCAACCCGCCAGAATTCGAACCCACGGCCCACGAGCCTATGACTGTGACCGGGGAACGCTAGCCACTGGACCAGCAGGATACTAAAAGCAGTCCTAGACTTTGTTATATTTCACACAAAGCCTGTTCAACGAGCTTATGGCGCCGTGAACCTCTAATGGGGACTACCCGTATCACGTAGGTGGTCAGAGAGTAGCGTTTTACCAAATCCGGCTTCGAAAAACGAGGATCCATATATATTTCATTAGCCCAATAAAGCACGTTGGCTTCTACATACAATCAACACCTCAACCCGCCAGGATTCGAACCCACGGCCCACGATCCTATGACTGTGACCGGGGAACGCTAACCGCTGGACCACCAGGATACTAAAAGCAGTCCTAGACTTTGTTATATTTCACACAAAGCCTGTTCAACGAGCTTATGGCGCCGTGAACCTCTAATGGGGACTACCCGTATCACGTAGGTGGTCAGAGGGTAACGTTTTACCAAATCCGGCTTCGAAACACGAGGTTCCATATATATTTCATTAGCCCAATAACGCACGCGGACTTCTACATACAATCAACACCTCAACCCGCCAGGATTCGAACCCACGGCCCACGAGCCTATGACTGTGTGTGTGTAATATTCAGAAATTTCAGTGTAATTTCAAACGCCGCACCACTGGCAATACCGAGTTTCAAGGTCTTCTGAGGGGGGACAGCGCTTATCAACAGTAGTTAGACTTTCTGGAACTAGGCTTATATGATATTAAATGTAATTTACCGAATTAATATGGAGGCGAATCATGAAATTAAATGCCATTATTAAATTTGAAATTTGTATGGATCGTTTCTCAGTCTAAAAATGTTACATGTGTCCCAACGAAGCTATTAGTTATGCGGAAAAATATGTCACGTAGGCCTAGGCTTGGAAAAGCATGAGCCTGGCTGTTTCTCAATCATGCGAAAGCGATCGGACAGAGAGGACGTTCCTGCGCGTCCGTCCACAAAACGGTCACGTGGTCTAGTCACCTGTGTTGCGATACTGCAGTATAACAAGGTTTTCGTCAGAACCCACATGACTGCGAGTGATGACTGCGAGAGATTGACTGCCGTTTGAGACTGCCGTGATGATTGATGATTAACGATTGTCGCAGTTGGAACGATCAGTGCAGGCTTGTCACTGGTTAGCGGGGTTAGCCAGGGATCTCTGAAGTGAAACCAGCTGTCTGGGTGCACAACTGACGATCGTGTGGGGTCGCCAGATCTCTTCTACCTCGGCTCACAATATCACATATCTTCAAGCAGTTAGTGAAAACCTTTTACTACTAGAAGCTAAAGCTTCTCTCAACTGAACAAGGTCTGATTGGCTCACTCCCTTCCATTTCATGGTTGTACTGAGTGTAAAATGAGGCCAGCTGAGTGAATGAAGGATCGCACAATGAGACCAGGAGTCTAGTGGAAAGTAGAGGTATATTCTCCTAGGTTGAGATAGGCTTGTTTGGGCCTTAAACTATGGGTGCCTGTTGGTTGTGCCTTAAAAACTACGGGTGCATGTGGAATCTATGTGTTAGGTTAAGAAGCATGGTTTACTTGTATTGGTGGAATCAGTAACTTCTTAAAATAATTATAATATTTTCTCAGTTACTGATATTGTCTTGCTGTGTGTACTTAATATTTCTTAAATAATTTTGATAGTATTGTTTTTTAATGTTTGTGTTACTGATTGATGCCAGAGCATGAGGGAACTTTTTTTCAGATGAGGTTCCTCCTTTCTTTTGTAAGTGATACTGTGATTTAGTTCTTTTAAATCAGTTAATAATTCTTTATAGTTTCTAATGTTATACCATTCCCTCAGTGAGTGATATTATTATGTTGAAAACTCTTAAGGCCTGCATCTGTTGGTAAAATAATTTTATTGAGTGTCCTTTAGGCCCATTCATGGTGGAGTTAATAATTTCTTATTTTTTATACCATTTTTCTCAGTGATTGATATCATTTGGTTGAAAACCCTTAAGGCTTGTTTAATGTGCGCAAGCAACATTTTTTAATACTTTGAATTTATTGTTGTCTATTGAGACATTTTCTGAGTTTCTAATAATTTCAATATCATGTATAACTTTTATTTCCCAGAGTAGTGTTTTAAGTTCAGGATAAGAGGTGCACATATGTTGGTGTACCATTATTTGATTGTGTCTGTAGTGTTGGAGGGAATATAAGTGACAAAATTGTACAGTGTGTCTCATTCATCCCAATCACAGATGCTATCCTTCCACGGGTCATGGAGACTTCATTTTGTTAGTAAATTTAAGTGTTTTCTGCTGGTTCGGGTTTTTCTCCAAGGGACGCTTCCCCTGCAATTTTCATCTAATAATATTTAATAAACCCCTAGTCAAGTGAGAAATTAAGTCCAGTAATTCCGACCGGTTACAAATGATAGCAGAGCGTAGTTATTTTTATTTCGTGACTGATAGTTCTGTGGTTGGGATAATGGGCGTAATCATGGAGTGGATGGAAACGGTAGAGTGTGTGACCTCAGTTCTACTCAGGTTTGCCGTGGGAATGGGTTTGTTGATGTTGAAGGTGCGGGGTTACTCGGTGAAAGAAAGAGACAGCCTAGGCTTGGTACAGTTGAGGGAAGAGTTCGTGGAACGTATTGAAAAGCTTGAGGGGAAAATCCGGGGAGAATATCAGGAACGATTGGAACAGTTAGAGGGGAAGATCAATGGGCAATGTCAGGCATGGAGTATATGTACAACAGTTAAGGGTGGAGTACCACACACAATTGCAGCAGTTAGGGGAGGAACATCAACACCAACTAGCTCAGTTGGGGAAGGCACTAGATAGGGTAAAGAGACAGTATCAAGTACAGCATGATGAGACAATGTGGGAGATGAGGAGACAATAGTAGAGAGGGAAATAGTCTCAGGGCCGTGTTGACCATGTCTAAGTTCGACGGTAGGCCAGGAGTAGAGGTAGGGAAGTGGTTTAGAGAGGTTGACCAAATCCTCAAGCTGCTAGACGGAGACGAAGTCGGTCGAATCCAATTCATAATAAGGCATCTTGCGGGGCCTGCGGCAGATCGCGTATACAATGCACGCAGAGACTGGGAAACCGTAGACGAATTAACTAGTTATTTCAAGCAGCAATACAGCGGGCAGACGGCCACGTACGACGCCATTCAGAAGGTGATGAATCGGAAACAAAGGAGCAACGAAACTCTCCTTGAATATTATGATGCTATGCTCGATTTAAACTGTAATTGAACCGCCGTGGATATAAATATGATAAGGCTCTGTTGGGAGATGAAATCACTCTGGGGCTAAAGGAGGAACGAAGCCGTATGTGGTTATTGGAGGAGACCCAAAAGTATCCTGACCGTAGTCTAGATGAGTGGATCACAGGGCTGAGAGAGGCGTAACAAATACGAGAGGCTTTGAGGGAGTTATTTCTGACTAAGGGAAGAGAAAACGGACCGCAGGCTGGGGGATCGAGTCTCCCGAATTACTATGCGTGTGGACAACAGGGCCACCGCAGTTTCAATTGCACGAACAGGTCCGGACCAGGAGAGAGTGTCCCAAGGGGATACTTGGCCAATGGCCAGTATCGAGTTGGAAATAACAATCAGAACTGGCGGTCGGGAAACGGTCAGAGCCAGGCAGTCCCCGCCAACCATTCCTGGCCCCACCAATAGATTCCGCCGGCGATGTTACGAACCAAGAGAGAGCGGACCCGTGGCCAAGAGTGGTCCGCATGACAAATTTAATCACGACAGAAGGTACCTTAAGGCTGAAAGCAGAGTGTCCTAAGGTTTCGGTGCTGGTAGCAGGTTGTGAAATGTGGGATTTAGTACATACTGGGGCAGAAGTGTCATAAATTGATGAAAACTTCTACCGTCGGGAGCTGGAGCCTGCAGGCGTGGTGTTGCAGCCCACTTGAATATGGGTAAAAGGGGCGTCAGGGTTTCCAGTGCCATGTGTGGGGTGTATTAGGGTCACTAAGGTCGTATGTGGGGTGGAAGTCAATGATGTGGGGCTGTTGGTTTGTCCAGGGATTGAGACCCAGGGTAAGGGACAATCGCATGTTGGGTTGTTGGGGATGAATGTGCTGGGGGAGGTTGCGGAGATCTGGCCGCACATGTATCACTTGTGCAAGGAAGCCAGAAGCACCGCTCAGTGGGAAAATTGCTTGCATGAGGCTAGGCAGTTATGTGCAATAGAGGCCATCAGCCTGGGTTATTGTACGATGGAGAGGAAGAAAAGCCCAACCATCCCTCCCCGGGAGTGCTCGGTTGATGTCAGTATGTGTTTCCTCATTAAGCCAGGTAGCTAACAAAGAAGTAGTGATTGAACATCTAGCAATGGAGGATGAAGGCTGGATGCCTTAGGGTTTGATAGCGGTGCCGACAGCTGTAAGAGTGGTGAGAGGCATGACCCAGGTGTTGGTGGCAAATCTGTCTGATCGTCGTAGGAACTTGAGGGGCAATTTTCAGATTGGGAAAGTGGCTTCTGGGACAGAAGTCGAGGCCGACACCAGTGAGGAGGTGTATGTGCGGTCAGTTCAACCGGATGTCCGGATGGAGGTCAAAGTGCACTCGAAGAATATGAATGAGGAACAAGAGCGTGCAGTTAGGGGTTTGATAGAACAGTTTAGTGATATTTTTGAAGGGGAGGGCCAGCCCATAGGAAAAGCTATTGGGGTTCAGCATGAGATCCCAGTGACTACAGACAGGCCAGTTAGGGTGCCATACCGGAGGATCCTTCCAAACCAGGTACCAGAGGTGAAGCAGCACATTAGCCAGCTGTTAGATGAGGGAGTAATTCATCATAGTGAGAGTCCATACTCTGCCGCCATTGTAGTAGTGAGGAAAAAGGACGGGACGCTGAGGTTGTGCATTGACTATCGTAACTTAAATAAAGTCACGGTACGTGATGCGTTTCCTCTGCCTAGAATAAATGAAACTGACAGGGGCCCAGTTTTTTTCAACTTTTGATCTGGCGGCGGGATATCACCAGATAGAAGTAAAACCTCCAGACCGTCCAAAGACTGCCTTCAGCACAAGCTTTGGACACGTTGAGTACAGGCGACTGCCTATGGGATTGTCAAATAGTCCGGGAACCTTTCAGAGATACATGGAGCGGATTTTAGGGGCTAACATTTTTTCCTCGTTGCTTGTATACCTTGATGATGTGATGGTGTTTTCAAGTACAATAGATCAACATATAGTCAGATTGAGAGAATTATTTTGCAGTATGAGGGAGAATAACTTAAGATTTAAACCTAAAATGTGTGAAATAATGGCTTCCAAATTAAGTTATTTAGGATATCAGATGTCAGCTGAAGGCATCACAACTGATCCTGAGAAAACTGAGGTAGTAAGAGTTGGCCAGTCCCTCAAACGGTGAAAGATGTGCGGTCTTTTGTAGGGTTCACATCATTTTATAGGAAATTTGTTGAAGGGTTTGCCAAAATAGCTGCTCCACTGCATGCGTTGATGCATGGAAAATCTCAGGATCGGGTAGATAGTGAGTGGGAAGAGGAACAGCAGCAAGCTTTTGAGAAATCGAAAGACAGGGTGACACAGACTCCGGTGTTGGCTTGCCCAGATTTCACTCAGGAGTTTATATTAGAGACAGATGCAAGTTTTAGTGGGCTAGGTGCGGTGCTGTCCCAGCGGAAGGACGGCAGGTTGCATCCAGTGTGCTATGCAAGTCGGGGCGTGAGGAAATCAGAACGTAACATGAACAACTACAGTTCTCGTAAGTTGGAGATGTTAGCACTCAAGTGGGCAGTAGTAGATAAATTCAGGGATTATTTGGCGGGGAAACATTTCACGGTCTATACAGATAACAACCTGTATGTATATTATGTATGTTGTATGTATCCCATCTATGTACCCCATTTATATACATACCTATCTAGTCAGTAGCGTGTGGCAATGCCAATGTTTCATGTCACCACATGCTTAGATATTGTGCCTGGAGACATCTGGAAGCTGCTAATTTACCACTTGCCACATGTCGCATGAGAGGTCAGGGAGAGGTCAGTTGACCCATATAGGAGTGTAGGGACTACCCGAGCTTGTAAGCGCACTCCTATATACTTCCGTTAAATAGAGCCTACAAAACTCTACAGGTGTTTGTGTTCGCTCCTGTAGTTAGAACTGAATACCCGAACATCTACATGGAGTAGTGAGTCCCTACATGGCACAGTGAGTAGGATTAATTGGAAATATAAGTGCGTTTGTGTAAAATCAAGACCGGTAGACCTCCACCCCACCACTCCGTCAACTCCTGCAACCCTGCAACCGTCGCTCCCCTAATCGCATTGTCTCCCACAAAAATTCATTTGAATTACCAACGAGTTTTGAGCAGTGTTTCAGTGACGCAATTTAGTGTGAAGTGTCATAAGTGCCCTCGCATGTGTAGTGCATAAGTGTGTGACCTTGTTTTAAGGATTCCCCAAGGTGGAGGGCTTGTTCAGGGCATCTGTGAGGAGTAGTGCATCAGCGCATCCTCCTTCGGCTGTGTCTACAGTGTAACTGACCGCCCCGCTCACCCTCCCCCCGCCTCCCACCGCCTTCCTCCTCGCTCCTACTGCCCACGGGTACACACACACCAACTCGCGCACGAACACACTGACTGCAGTAATTTCTTTTTATATCTGTGTATTCAATTAATTTTTTTGTCTCAGATCCTATTGATACGACGGGCTGACCGGTCAACACTGATTTGAGATACAATATACAGATAAAGTAATTATGCCCCGGGCCTCACGCAGGGTTGTCCCTAGGGCCAGGATGAGTTAGATGGATGACAGCTCTACAGAGATTGATGACCAGTCAGAGCGTGATGCCCCACCCTCTCCCGCCACATCCCGTAGCCCCCCACCTCGACCCTCAGCCTTGTCTTCAGAGATAATTGCTTTGATGAAGTTTGTGAAGGAGGAAAGGCGTTAGGACGAAGCGAGAAGACGTGTTGAGGACGAAGAGAAGAGACAAATCTAGGCAAACAGAGACCACATAAGGAGATTGGAAGATAGTGAACTTTTTGCAGCTTTGATATCTAGCCTCACTGCTAATCAAGCCCTTGGCTCTTCCACTGCTTCAGTATCGACTGGCTCAGATACCTCGTCAATGGCCCCCAAAGTGACTGCCCAACCCCCACCCACCTTGAAGCCTGATGAGACTTTCCAGATTTTTCGTGAGTGGCGGCGACGGTGGACTGATTATGCTACAATGGTGGATCTCCATAGCTTGCCACAGCTTAAACAACTCATTCAGCTGCGTATGTGCCTGACTCTGGAAACGCAGCATGTGTTGGAACACACGATGCAAGTGCCTCCGACTTCTTTGTTGTCTGTAGAGGAGGTACTGGATGTTCTAGAATGGCACATCAAAGGTCAGCGGAATGAAGCTCTACACAGGAGGGAATTGTTTAGCTGTAGACAGATGGAGAGCGAGACTTTTGACGCCTTTCCATGTACGACTCAAGAGAGCCTCGGAAGAGGTAGACATATGTCCCGGTAATCACCAGCAGTGCGAGGAGACCCAGTTGAAGCAGGTGATCCTAATGGGTGTTAAGGACGAGGAACTTGTCCAACGCCTCACCTCCCTCGACTCTTCCTCTTCCCTTAAGGATGTGTTGACAGTATGTCGTTCCTATGAGGCTGCCAGGTGTGCCACCTCTGCCATCCGAGCTCCCCCTACAGCTGTATGGGCTATGTCCCAATACAAGAAAGATAAGAAGCCTACCCCCAACGCCTACATCCACCACGCCCACGCCCGGCTCCCTTTGCAACAGCTGTGGTAGGCATCACGGAACACAGGTGTGTCCAGCTGCTGAGTCTACCTGCGACAGTTGTGACCGCAAGGGCAACTGGTCACTTACAGTAAGGTGCCCAGCCAAACGCGTCCAGTGCAATGTGTGTGGTCGTCTGGGCCACTACGAAAAGTGTTGCCCGACCAACAAACACAAGGGACAGCGTATGCGGAAGCAGCGGCGCCCTTCCACCAGTGAGGGCCGCCCACAGTCATGGAATCAGAGGCATGACGACCCTGGTCAATGCTCGAGTCATATTCGGAATGTGTACTCCCCCTCGCGTCCGAGGACCAAAGTTCCCCAGCACATCAGCGACATCGTGACCTACGGCAGTGTGTCATCCTGTCTCGAGATGCTGCCCGACACCGGCGTTGATGCTACAGTCATCGGTCCCCAGCATTTGCAATGCTTGGGGCTCTCTCTGACTGATCTAGGACCGCCTCCCAAGGATCTCCGCTTCACGGCAGACGGTTCACAGATGGCCCCAGCCCTAGGTTCACTCTACGCACATGTCATCTTTGGCAACAGGTCGTGTCAAGCCTGGATTGATGTGCATAATGGCGTCCCGACTCCCTTGCTGTCCTACAGACATTGCCAAGAGTTGGCCATCATCTCCCAGGACTTCCCAAAACCCATTCTCTAGGTAAAACATGCCAACAGGGTCGCCCTACCCCTTGCCAGTGACACCTCGCCTTCGAATGCTCCGAAGTACTTCCTGAAAGAATTCAACGACGTGTTGGTGACCAAGTCCACTCTGGAATCCAAGCCCCTCAAGAAGATGGTAGGCCCTACCATGAGGATCCACTTGAGGGACGACGCGAAGCCCTTTGCTATCTACGCCCCTCGACTGGTCCCTCTGGCCTTCCGTGATGCTGTCAAAAACGAGCTGGACTCCATGGTCGCCCAAGAAATCATTGCAGCAGTCGGTGATGACCCGTCTCGATGGTGTCACCCTATGGTAGTCGTCGCAAAACCCAAAGGAGGTGTTCGGATCACCACCGACCTATCCAAGCTCAACAGCCAGGTGTCTCGTCCGGCGCATCCTTCTCCCATGCCCTTCGCAGCCATAGGCAGCGTGGACCCAAAGGCGTGCTTCTTCACGCGGATGGACTCCCTGTGTGGATACTGGCAGATAGAGCTTGCTGAAGAGGACCAACCACTGACAACTTTCATGACCCCGCATGGACGTTACAGTTATTGCCGTGGCCCCATGGGATTCGCCGCTACAGGAGATGCCTTTTGCCTTCGAGGCGATATGGCTCTACAAGGTCTGGCAAACTGCGTGAAAGTGGTCGGCGACATACTCGTGTACGATGAGGACTACATGGATCACCTCTGCCGTATCTACGAGGTACTCAACAGGTGCCGGAAGCACGGCATCATCCTAAATGCCGACAAGCTTGTTCTTGCCGGCTCTTCAGTGGACTTTTGTGGGTACACCCTCTCAGGGAATGGTATCGCAGCTGACCCGGATAAGGTCCGCGCTATCACGGATTTTCCCACCCGTGCTAACCTCACCGACTTGAGGTCCTTCATCGGTCTCGTCAACCAGTTAGCAGAGTTTTCGCCAGACACCTCCGCAGCTGCCCAACCACTTCGCCCCTTGATGAGCCCCAAGAGGACATTCCTGTGAACTCCCGACCATGACAAGGCCTTCCAGCAAGTGAAACAGGCCCTGTCTAGTCCACCTGTCCTCGCCACGTTTGACCCAGCTCTGCCGACGGTTCTGCAGAAAGATGCCTCACTCTTGTATGGCGTGGGATACGTCCTATTGCAGGATCATGGTGGAGGGCAGTTTTGGCTCGTCCAGTGTGGCTCGCGTTTCCTCTCTGACACCGAGACGTGCTATGCCACTATCGAGCTGGAGCTGTTGGCTGTGGTTTGGGCGATGTCCAAGTGCAGGTTTTTCCTCATAGGCCTGCAACACTTTCACCTAGTGACCGACCGTCGCCTGCTTGTCCAGATCCTCAACCACTACACGCTGGACGCCGTTGAGAACCCTCGCCTCCAGCGTCTGAAGGAAAAGCTCTCGGAGTACATCTTCACAGTTAGGTGGCGTGCGGGTAAGGAGCTCTGCATCCCTTATGCCTTATCCCGCTCTCCTGTCAGCCGCCCTACTCCAAAAGACCATGTGCTCGATGCCGGCCTCGCTATTTCCGTCAGGACTGCGGTCACCCTACACGCCGTCCAATCCCTTCGTTCGGACCTGTCACCAGATGACGACAAGGCAATGGAGGACCTTCGAACAACGGCACGAGATGACCCTTCCTAGTCCGACTCATAGTGTGTGTGAGGAACGGATTCCCTAGCAACCGCTACGACCTTCACAACACCCTGCACCCTTATTGGAAACTCAGCGATGAACTCTACTGAGACGGGGACCTTGTACTGTACGGAGCACGTGTAGTTGTCCCTGCTGCTTCACGTCCCAACGTCTTGGCTCGCCTCCACGACAGTCACCGTGGAGCCGAGGCCACTAAACGGCGTGCAAAGCAGACTGTTTTCTGGCCTAGCATCGACTCCAACATCTCTAATGCTGTCCATGCGTGTGAGCCCTGCCAAGTACTACAACCCAGCCAGCAGCAGGAACCCTTCATGAGTGACGAAAACCCCACCCGCCCCTTTGAGTCTGTGTCGGCCGACTTTTTCTGTGTGTCAGGAAAGTCCTTCCTGGTTATCATCGACCGTCTTTCTGGTTGGCCGGTTGTCATCAAGTGCGGTAATGAAACGACATCTGCCGCCACCATCAATAAGTTACGCCACTACTTCCGTGACTTGGGCGTTCCTGTGTGCCTGCGAACCGATGGAGGGCCCCAGTTCACAAGCCGGGACTTTGCTGCGTTCCTCGACCGATGGGGAGTCCGGCATGTGTTGTCATCGCCCCATTACCCGCAGTCCAACGGCCACGCTGAGGCTGCCGTCAAATCCCTGAAGCACCTCATCCTCAAAGTGGCTCCTTCTGGGAATATTGACTGCGAGGCCTTCGACCGGGGTCTCCTTGAGCTCCGCAACACACCCAATTACACCGGACGCTCCCCTGCCCAGGTCTTGTATGGACGCCCCCTCCGTTCTTGTGTCCCTGCTCAACCTCAGCCCTTCTGCAAGGAGTGGCAGACCAAGACAGAGGATTGTGGTCGCCAAGCCGCCGAACGTGTTCAAGACGTCGCCGCCCGCTACAACGACCATGCCCGTCCTCTCCCCAGGTTGAGTGTCGGCACCCAAGTCCGTGTTCAGGACCCGACCTCCCTACATTGTGACAAAGTGGGCGTAGTCATGGGTCTTGGTAGGTCACGGAACTACCAGGTGCGGTTACCCAGTGTTTGTGTGTGGTGGAGGAACCGCCGTTTTCTCCTCCCCGTAACACCTTCCGCTAATCCCGCCACAAGTGCTGAGTCCCCCGCCCCCAGTGATCAAGCCCCTCGACGCTCAGAATGGATCCAAAATGGTCCGCTCAAGACTTTGCTATGAGCGTATGGGGGGGGGGGGAGGTGTATGTATATTATGTATGTTGCATGTATACCATGTACGTACCCCATTTATATACATACCTATCTAGTCAGTAGCGTGTGGCAATGCCCCTGTTTCTTGTCACCAACATTTAGATAATTGCCTGACGACATCTGGAAGCTGCTAATGTACCACTTGCCACATGTCGCCTCTGAGTTCATGGAGAGGTCAGTTGACCCATATAGGAGTGTAGGGACTACCTACAAAACTCTACAGGTGTTTGTGTTCGCTCCTGTAGTTAGAACTGAATACCCGAACATCTACATGGCACAGTGAGCCCCTACACAACCCACTCAGTCACCGAGAGAAGGCTAAGCTAGGTGCCGTGGAAAGTAGGTGGAATGCGGATACTCTATCCAGAATCCCGACGGAACAGGAAGAAGATAGCGAAGAAGAGTATACAGCTATGCATGTAGTAGAGGAGAATGGGACAGGAAGGAAGGAACTGTGGACAATAGATGGGCTACGTAGGGAGCAAAAAGGCATGAACTATGTTACAAAAATGTGAAGATGGGTGGTGGGAGAGCTACCGGAGCACGAGGTACAGGTAATGATCCAAAATGATGACCTCCGCAAGATGTACCGAGCGAGGAAATCCTTGATCGTAAGAGAATAGGTTGTCTGGCATAGAAAATCTCGAAGGAAAGAATCTATGGAGGGAGGTGCCAGTGTTATCTCCAAACTGGCAGGAGGCTGTGATTAGGGCCTGCCACGACGAGGTTGGACATCAGGGGCGAGATAGTACTCTGTCGCTGGTGCAGAAGCGAGGGTTTTAGCCAGACATGAGAGAAACAGTGCGGGACTACATAGCCAGCTGAGGAAGGTGTGGGGTGGCAGAAGAGAAGTAATTCAGAGAGGTGCAGGTAAATGAGAAAATGCAGGGTGTCGAGGGTGAGTTGGAAGAGTCTTGAGTAGGGCAGAGGGGATTGGAGAGATGGTTTGGTCAGAGATGTGCGATGAGTAGTGGTTGTTGTCATGAGCGGGATTGAGTTGCTTTCATGAGCGGGATTGAGTGTACGGTTGTAATGGCCAGGGCCAGGGCTGGTCTGCCGGCATGAGGTTCAAAGACGTGGATTGAGTCGATCGTTGAAGACGTGAGAGCGATCGTTTGGACTGAATATTGTTTTGACACTGGTTCCTCTTAGTTCAAGGGCAAGGCGAAAGGAGAGCATGTTTGTTTTGGACTGTGTATTGTTTTTGACACTGGTGCTCTTCGTTCAAGGGCCAGGCCAAAGGAGAGTATGCAGGATGTGGATTTGGTATTAATTTTGACATTAGTTTTCTAGTTTAAGGGCCAGGCAAAAGGGGAGCGTGTTTGTTCTGGTTGGTTTTAATTTGGCCTAGGCAAGAGATGGAGTTGCTCGCTGCGAGTTGGAATAGTACAGAGTTGAATGGTTTCTAAGTTGTTCTCTCAGCACATGAGGGCAGTGCTGTTTTCTTTAGGGGGGTCGAGTGTTAGCGGGAGAGAGAATGGGAGAAGACAAGTCGGAAATGCTGCGCTTAGCATGTTGCAGGTGTGAGGTGTAGTTTCTTAGAATTTTTTTTTTAGGGGGGTCGTATGCATGTTTCTCTCAGCACATGAGGACAGTGCTGTCTTTTTTTAGGGGGGTCGATTGTAATATTCCGAAATTTCTGTGAAATTTCGAACGCCGTGTCATTGGAGATACTGAGTTTCAAGGTCGTCTGACGGGGGACTGCGCTTAGCAACAGTAGTGAGAGTTTCTGGAACTAGGCCTATACGATATTAAATGAAAATTTACCGAATTAATATGGACGCGAATCATGAAATTAAATGACATTATTAAATTTGAAATTTTTATGGATTGTTTCTCAGTCTAAAAATGTTACGTGTATCCTAACGAAGCTATTAGCTATGCGGGAAAATATGTCACGAAGGCCTAGGCTTGGGAAAGCACGAGCCTAGCTGTTTCTGGATCACGCGAAAGCGATCGGACAGACAGGACGTCCCTGCGAGTCCGTCCACAAAACGGTCTCGTGGTCTAGTCACCTGTGTTGCGATACTGCAGTATAACAAGGTTTTCGTCAGAACCCACAAGACTGCGAGTGATGACTGTGAGAGATTGACTGCCGTTTGAGACTGCTGTCAAGAATGATGATTATCGATTGTCGCAGTTGGAACGATCAGTGCAGGCTTGTCACTGGTTAGCCGGGTTAGCCAGGGATCTCTGAAGTGAAACCAGCTGTCTGGGTGCCAGATCTCTTCTACCTCGGCTCGCAATATCACATATCTTCAAACAGTTAGTGAAACCTTTTACTTCGAGAAGCTAAATCTTCTCTCAACTGAATAAGGTTTGACTGGCTCTCTCCCTTCCGTTTCATGGATGTACTGAGTGTAAAATGAGGCCAGCTGAGTGAATGAAGGATCACACACTGAGACCAGGAGTCTAGTGGAACGTAGAGGTATATTCTCCTAGGTTGAGAAAGGCTTGTTTGGGCTTTCAACTACGGGTGCCTGTTGGTTGTGCCTTAAAAACTACGGATGCATGTGGATTCTATGTGTTAGGTTAAGAAGCACGGTTTACGGGTATTGGTAGAATCAGTAATTTCTTAAGATAATGATAATATTTTCTTAGTTACTGATATTGTCTTGCTGTGTGTAGTTAATATTTCTTAAATAATTTTGATAGAATTGTTTTTTAATTTTTGTGTCACTAATTGTTTCCAGAGAATGAGGGAACTGTTTTTCAGATGAGGTTCCTCCTTTCTGTTGTAAGTGATACTGTGATTTAGTTCATTTAATGCAGTTAATATTTCTTTATAGTTTCTAATTTTATACCATTCCCTCAGTGAGTGATATTAGTTTGTTGAAAACCCTTAAGGCCTGCATCTGTTGGTAAAATAATTTTATTGAGTGCCCTTTAGGCCCATTCATGGTGGAGTTAATAATTTCTCATTTGTTATACCTTTCTTCTCAGTGATTGATATCATTTGGTTGAAAACGCTTAAGGCTTGCATCTGGTGGTGCAACATAAATTTATTGAGTGCCCTTAAGGCCTATTCATGGTGGAGTTAATAATTTATTATTTTTACACCATTTTCTCAGTGATTGATATTATTTTGTTAAACCCCATAAGGCCTGTTTCATGTGCGCAAGCAACATTTCTTAATATTTTGAATTTATTATTGTCTAATGAGGCATTTTCGGAGTTTCTAATAATTTCTATATCATGTATAACTTTTATTCCCTAGAGTAGTGTTTTAAGTTCAGGTTAAGAGGTGCGCATATTGGTGTACCATTTTTTGATTGTGTCTGTAGTGTTGGATGGAATAGAAGTAACAAAATTTTACAGTGTGTCTCGTTCATCCCAATCACAGATGCTATCCTTCCACGGGTCATGGAGACTTCATTTTGCTAGTAAATTTAAGTGTTTTTTTTTTTTTTTACGGGAATTAGCCCACCCGGGCACAGGTCAAACGACCCACAACGGAGCCTGGGGGGCGAAAAAAAAAGAACGGAAAGAAATTGAAAATATAGAAAAAAGGTTATACTGTATTAATCTACACCACGAAGATGCCGGAAAACCAGCTTTTTAAAGTGAGACAGATTGTAAGAGCATGGAAACACAGAAGAAGGCAAAGCATTCCACCGTTTGCTGTGTGAGGAAAGAAGGAGGTACTATAACGGGCTATTCTCGTGTGACCGATATCCACAGAGAAATGGTGGGCACCGCGGGCAAGACGTGTGTTACGAACCCACGGCCTTACTGGCGGTACACAGGATGCCAAATACCCTGAACATTGCCCGTTAAAGTACCTGTAAAAGAGAGAGAGTGAAGCAACATTGCGGCGAAGAGAAAGGGGAGAGATATTGTCGACTAAAGGAGGACAGTTAATAAGACGAAATGCCTTTGATTCCACCCTATCTAATAGTTGGACAGAAGAAGAGCCACCCCAGATATGAGAGCAGTACTCCAAGTTAGGACGAATGAATCCCTTATATACTTGGAGCAACTGCTCAAGAGTGAAGTAGCTGCGGCATCTGTACAGCATTCCCAATTTCGGGAGGCAGCTTTAGTTATACTAAGGATGTGTGATTTCCAGGAAATATTGGAGGAAATGGTGAGGCCTATCATATTTATTTCAGAATTTGGGGGGATGATAGCGTCCTGAAATGTAATTGGTGGGAGATCGTCTACTTTACAAAGTGTAATTGGTAAATATTGAGTTTTATTACTATTGAACTTAACCAAGTTTGTATCTCCCCATTCAGAGATGCTGCACAGATCCGCGTTGATAGAAGTAATGATATCAGTCCTAGAAACAGATCTAGTTTGAGAGTTAGGAGGAAGGGGAAAATGTGAGGAAGAGTGAAGAGTAGAATCATCGGCGTAAGAATGGATAGAATTAGTTGTAGCGTGAAGTAAATCATTGATAAAAAGAAGAAAGAGAGTTGGTGAAAGAACAGAACCCTGTGGGACGCCACTATTGGTAGAGAAAGAGCGAGAAATCGATCCCTCGACGACAACTGCCATGGATCGATTCTCAAGGAAGCTAGAGATGAGAGAACAAAGTGGGGGAGAGGAACCAAAAGAGGGAAGTTTAGATAGCAAAGACTTGTGCCATACCCTGTCAAATGCTTTGGAGATGTCGAGGGCCACGACAAAGGTTTCCCCATAATCCCTAAGAGAGGATGACCAAAGATGGGTGCAATAGGAGAGCAGATCACCAGTAGATCTTGCCTGGCGAAAGCCATACTGGTGATCCGACAAAAGAGAAAGGCGTTCAAGGTGACGGAGAAAATGGGAGTTCAAGATAGTTTCGAAAATCTTAGAGAGGGATGAAGTTAGGGCAATGGGGCGATAGTTAGAGGGATTAGAATGGTCACCCTTCTTCGGGATGGGCTGAACCAAGGCATGCTTCCAAGAAGAAGGAAAAGTTTGAGGCAAAGGCGAAAGAGGCGAGCAAGCTGGTTCGGATATATATATATATTATATATATATATATATATATATATATATATATATATATATATATATATATATATATATATATATATATATATATATATATATATATATATATATATATATATGCTGATAACCACAAGGAAAGAAGAAAAGTTTCTAATATGATTCACATCTTCAGGGTGAGGCAGTCACCACCCTGAAGATATTACACGAAAGCGTTGGGAACTCGTGTTTCTTTCCTTGTGGTTATCAAACCCAGATCACGCGCACCACATATATATATATATATATATATATATATATATATATATATATATATATATATATATATATATATATATATATACTATATATTATATATATATATATACATATATATATATATATATATATATATATATTTATATTTATATATATATATATATATATATATGTATATATATATATATATATATATATATATATATATATATATATATGCTGATAACCACAAGGAAAGAAGAAAACACGAAGTTCTGCAAGACTGTAAATTGCCAGCCATTCCTAGACTGTCTGATACACAGAATAGGTAACACTTTAAGTTCAGTATTTATAGAAAACCAACTAATGTGTGTTATACATTCATTATTATTCTGCCCACCATAATAAAGACAAACAGTCAGTATTTTCAACAATGTTTTTACGTGCTTTGAGAATTTGCAGTCCGGAATTCAATGATGAGGAATACAAATATATATATAATATTGGCTCAAACCTTAAATATCTCTAGATCTTTTCATAGACAAATGCCTAAACATTACTAAGAAAACATTTTATAGATCTGCTCCTGCCCACCCATGACCATAAGAATATCTTAATATTACCATTTCACAAAAATTTCTCACACATTTCTCACAACTAAAAACCTGGAACGTCAATGTGGCATTTAAAACTCATGCACTGTTAAACAAATGTTAATCAAGAACTCACCCAATAACACAATTGGTTGCATTTATAAAGTTCCTTGCAAGGAATGTAATATGATTTACTTAGGAGACAGGTAAAGATCTTGCAACTAGAATTAAACAACACAAATATGTTAGGGGACAGGCCAGGAATCCAATGCTCTGTTTGTTCATTTGAGGATAATAAGCATTGCATTGACTGATAATGCTCCTCAATATTACCTTGTAATTCAATTGATAGTAGGAACATCATAGAATCTAGTCTTATTAAACATACCGAAGCATTCAACATGAATTTGAGTAATGGCATGTACAAACTGTACAATTTTGTAATTAAGGAGATTTGTAACCAGGTGAGAAGGTCGGGTCACCTTACCATCTGACCACCAACCGTTGTGTGCTATCTAAAGATTAGTAGGATCATTACCTAATACCTGACCATTGTGGACCTGGTCTCACCTCCCTGTATATATATACACCTTGGTTTGTATTTCTCTTTAGTCTGTATTCACCCTGAAGATGTGAATTACACGAAAGCTCTGGGAACTTCGTGTTTTCTCTTTCCTGTTATCAGCATATACCCAGATCACGCACACCTACAGTGATTTATATATATATATATATATATATATATATATATATATATATATATATATATAATATATATATATATATATATATATATATATATATATATATATATATATATATATTATATATATTTATATATATATATACATATATATATATATATATATATCTTGATAAAATCACACGAAAATGGAAACAACGGAGTACTTTAGCTTGTCTTTATTCAAGACTTTAGTCGATCAGAAAATTAACACACTTCATTTAAGATTCCTCACACACACAAGACAATATGATATTTTAATTGACTTTTGACTTACCTCAGCCGGTAGCAGTATGCTCATGGCAGGGGAATGGGTTAGATTTCATGAAGTATTGGTGTGTAAAAGACGACTACATTTCAACGAGAATATCTCCCTGGCGAAAACTCAAACATGTTTCAGATGCACATTAAAAGCAGAGTAAGAAAGAGCAGCTTGAAGAGCTCTGTTTTTAAACCGGCCGCCACGATGTTAGATATTCCACGAAACAGCGGCAATAATACGCAGAACTAAGTATAGATCTGACAGCTATATCTTCTGGGATAGGCACAAAAGCCATTAAATACTGTAAATAAGGAGGTACCATAAAGCTTCATTTTAGTAACATTATTTATCCTTATATCTTGAGAATATATTACTAGTTCTTGCTATATTTATAAATTCAATCCTGCTGGTTGGATAACAAATAGTCACATAGATATTAACCGGAGCAATGACTTTTGTAAATGATATTCTGATTAACTCTGAATAGAGGAAAAAATATAAATTATCTGACAGCAAAATCTCGGATTAATTGAGAAGGATTAGGAATTTTCAAATGCGCTAAGAATTCCGCAAAACTTGAAGAAAGCAAATTTTCTGAGAAGGCCAGATGATCACCCGGAACTGCTAAAGCCAACATAAATGACAAATATTTAATAGTCTGATGGACTGTTTGATCTATAAAAGCCAAGACAGCAAACATCAATCTGGTCAAGTGTATCAGACATGCCAATGTTTAACTTAAAAGCATTTTCAAGAACACTCTGCCGCACTTCTTTATTATCACTGTCACAATGCTAGAAATTCCCAAAAACTTAATGCAACTCAAGGCCGATAATTATGGCAATTCAACATAAATTAATCAGTATTTCTCAAGGTGTTAAAATCATATTAATATACGATATAGAAGATATAAACAAATAGTATTTAACTTATTCCAAAATAGATGCATAAATGAATAAGTTTTCATCATACAAAACGTCCATAAAAATTCTGTCTAAGCAGCAATATATATTTTCTCAAACTAACGTCAGTGTTTTATGGTGGTGCAAGAAAAAGTCAAAACAAGATAAACAAATACATATACACCTTCCTCACTAAATATAAATAGTTCTCGTGTGTTATAAACAAGAGTAATGTTCATAAACTACATGAGGACTTGTGTGTTGGTTTAATTTACGTAATGGTTTCTTTATATACTAAGAAGTTGTTAGTTTTTACGATAGATATTACAAGACTTTTGCAATTAGAATTTTATTAACCAAAACATAAAAATTTATTTAATATATATATATATATATATATATATATATATATATATATATATATATATATATATATATATATATATTGTATATATATATATATATATATATATATATATATATATATATATATATATATATATATATATATATATATATTGTATCAACTCAATATACTGGCTCAGTGCTTGTGAGAGACTGACAAACGCTGACCAGACTAAAATATCTGTAATGAAAATAAGCCATTACCAGTTTATTCTTGATCCTGTCTGCCGGGTTGGTATGGTAAAATTTGGCCGGGCGCGTCGAGAAGCCGCACCCTTGCAAATGAATTTCTGCCACTGCTGACCGTCAGTAGAAATCAAACCCATTTCAAGGCACCATACATAAAATAAAAAGGTTTGAGAAGTCTGGCGGCGCTTAAACTAAATTATAATTTTATATGGTCAGTGGAGGTGTTGTGTCCTAAGTTGCGCCTGGTTTCCTCCGCACTCATGCGAACTTCGGGTATGCGTAACTTGACAACATTTGTAAAATATCCAAATGAAAAGAACTAGAATTATGAGCACAGCATTTTTTACTTCTGATTGGGGCGAGCAGTAATGCTGCAAATGATTTCTGGGTCTGAACTTTAACACTACAGAAATTAGAGTATCTACAGAATGCATCACGTATCGAGTTGAGGTGCGTAAAATGGTAGTCTTCTGAACCAAAATTAAACAAAAAGTCTAGGGCCGAAACACTCGTCAACGAGAACCAACACACAGGTGATCCGCTCAATATATATTGATAATGACAACAAAATAACTTGTGAACTGTAGAAGCCAGTTTATCAGTTCTATATTACGGGCAAATAAATATGTAAGGTTTAAGTTATAGCCTAGAGAGAGATATATATATATATATATACATATATATATATATATATATATATATATATATAGAGACAACAGATCTAGATGATTATTCAACAATAATTCATTACGTCATACCCTACTACTTCTTACGTTAACACCAGTTACATGTAGGTATGTATGTATGCATGTATGTATGTACAGTATGTGATGTCACCACGCCAAAACTGGACTGAATTTAATCCACAGAAGAGACCTTGATTTTCGGTATTGTAAAAACACGGGGATTTTTATTGTGTTGGTTAGAAGCAGTTTTATGGATAAATTAGAGAGAAGTTTGGAATGCATATTTGTCTGGTGAAGTTCAGAAGAGGTCAGGCTTAGATAAAGCTTGGCTAGGGGCTTGTGTAATTTCTTAGTAAAGTTGCCTGGCCAGGTTATATTACACAAACTGCCAGGCAAGATAGTTCTGAGCATTGTGTAATGGGTCAGGCGCTAAGAAGGGTTGTTAGATTAAAGCCACATTGCTACGATATTGCTATTAGGTTAAGTTTTTATACTGTTACGTCGGCTTTGGAGATTGATATTTTATTCAGTAATAATCGCCAGAAATATGGTTTAGTGTATATACAGTATATAGACGGCACAGGCACAAACAATGGACATATATAGTAACGGTAATGTGAATAGACAGTGCCGGTGTACAACAAAATAGTAAATAATGAGTCGACCTGACCAAGACAGCCACTGAAACTTATTTCTATTGTTGTTGATTAGGTTAGTTAGTTAGGCTTGGCTTATGTAATGAGGTTATGTAATGTGAATAGGTTAGTTATAGTTACATTAGTTACGTTAGTTTAGTTTAGGTAGTTACATTAGCTTAGATTTTGATGGATACATTAGGATACGTTATATCGTTTAGTTTGATTTTAGTCCGAATAATTTATGAAACTCTATCAAAATTTCACGCAGCAACTCCATCACGATCCAAGGCTTCTTTTGTTTATGACAAGACTTTAAGTTATATTTTTTCGTCTTAAACTTGTAAAACTGCTGCCGGTATATCCCATAGGAGGATGCAGTATGTGGTTTGGTGTCATGACCCAGTAGTTGCTATGGCCTGTGTGTGGACGGAAATGTATGTGTTTTTAGAGGAATAAAAAAAGTGGGGAGGGAAATAAGGAAATATGATATATAAGAGAGAAATAGAACAAATATTTTGACAATTTGAGATATAAACAAGGGGGACTGATCCAGCGTTATAATATCCACTGCATGTTAATTGCCTATAAATATAAAGCAAACATATTGTTAAGACACATTGTTTAAAATAACCATAATGCACACACAAAATATAGCCAGGTATAAAAAATTATAATGTTAGAGGTCAATAAATTTTTTTAACAATTATAACAAATTCCTTTTTCAGTCCCACACTTAGGGTTGGGAAATGGACCCAAACACCAGATTGGGTGTTTTGGTGAATTAGAATAATAGAATGGATTGCCAGCACTGCCTCCTGTGGTCTCCAGGATCGAATTGATTCCTGGGACTGCAGTTCACCCATGGTACGGGGTAAACGGTGTTAATCTCAAGGAAAGCGGTCGAGTGCAGTACCGAACATGCTGTCTCCTTTACAATAAGGTTTAGATATATTAGGCATCCACACTGGTCTTAATATTGAAGTGCGCCTATGACCACCATCACTTTTCAACATAGAATACAATATAACATCAAGAATCGTAAAAAATTCTGATAATACAAAAAGATAACATTTGTGACTCCCTGATATCATTCGGCCCTTGAGTACTACCCTCAGATGTCCAGCTACCCTTTTTGAATATTATTTAACGGTCCTCTTTGAGAGCACGCTCCGTACTCTACCGATTACAGCGCCTGCACACCTGTTCGGTATTTTTGTTAAATGATAATTAATGACTTTTGGTTAAGTTAAATGATTCGCCAGTATAACGTTGACACAATCGTTCAACCGCTATATGCATCAAGAGGAAATGTCATTATATATAATTAAGTTATTTAGACATAAAACCCAGCGTTGATATTTAACCTTTTATTAAATTTTAACATACAGTATGTTGAGAAAAGATTATGATGACCAGAATTTACAAGAAATTAACATTGATTAAGAATAACAGCACTGCAAAAAGAACAAAATATCATGGATATAATTTAAAGCGGTTTCAGAAATGTCCTGCATACAAAACAGTTCTGAAAATAAAGTGAATGACTTACACTAGATATTAAAAGAAGTTAATACAGCACCAAAGATTAGTAATAAATATTTATGATTGTTATGTTCAGAAATTCGCATTAATTCACCAAAC
>NW_024737068.1:3031389-3044335 GCF_018991925.1 Homarus americanus
CGGTTACATATGTATATATACTGTACATCATGTATATCTACAATGGAAACGTGGATAAGATAAATCTTGATAAAATCACGCAGGAAAAAGGGAAACAATGGAGCACCTCATCTTTCGTCTTTATTCAAGCCATCTTCAGAGGCAACTGAATTACATTGGCATTGGAGTCATTAGTTATGAGGTGAAAGAAGATTATTAGGGATTGCAGAAAAGTAGTGAAACTGGAATACAGTAAGGACTGAACTAACGGGAAAAATTCATTGCGATAAGGTTGAGTCAAAATATTCTTGTGCAATGGACTGAATGTGTTGTAGTTCTTCAATAAATTCAGGGTCACAAATACGCAAACATCTCAAAAACATTGCAGAAAAAATTACATTTGGTCGACTCATGGTGACTCGATAAAAAATTTATGAAACTGTCTACCTGTGTAGGCTTTCTGTACACCTTAAATTTATAGTTGTGACCATTTCTCATGATAAGCATATCAAGAAATGGAAGGGATCCATTTATTTCTCTTTCAATTTTGAAGGTATACTACGGACAAGATCATTCAGCATGTCTAACAGTTCCATTGGGTCACTGTTTCTAGGCCAAACACAAAGAATATGGCCTATGGCCTAGAAACAATGACCCAATTGAAAGAGAAATAAATGAATCCCTTCCAATGAATTTGTCCCGTTAGTTTAGTCCCTTAAATTATTAAACATTAATGTTGTTTTTAAGTATGACTCAACTATTACTAATATACTAATTAAGAATAGCCCAACCTTGAATGTAAATGGAAGTGTTTATTGTATTCCATGTAGCAATTATAATAGAAATTATGTAGGTCAGATTGGGAAAGCATTGCAACTCAGAATTAAACAGCACAAGTACAACATTAGAGCTACATCCGAAAGCATTGCACTTTTCGTTCATTTAAGAAACACTAATCATCCCATATATTGCGAAAACAGTTTAGAAGTGTATTAATCATCATGTGTCACAAAAAGAATTCTGGTTGAAGCAAGTTTGATTAGAGAAATTAATTCTATAAACCCTTGTGATGGTCAGTACAAAACTGATAATATGTTACAAAAATTTATTTGTCAGTGGCCCAAGGTTAAAAATTCGTTGAAAGCATTTGAGGTAGATGTAGGATATATAATTAGTGGGTCTCATATTTTTTGCCTGACTTGACATGACTAGTTACGTCGCCCTGTCTTATAAACTCTTCTTATGTTTGCGGTGGTGGTGGTGAAGTGTGGATTAGTGGATGTCATGTTTTTGACCTTGAAAGTTACTAGTGTGCCCTGAAGAATGCAGTGATGGCTAGGGAAACACTGAGTAACACTGAGTCCGTTTATTGTGGATGAGAGAAATACAAGCGGTGACCAGCGTGTGCCATGCACGGCTCACACAGTCAGACTGAGGCGCCTTGCCATATGGCAGCCTCGGGGCAATGTTGCCACATAACACGTGCAGTGTTGCCACGTGATTATATATATAAATGCTACTCGGCACAGTAGCTTATGTACAGGGTTGCTACTCGGCACAGTAGCTTAGATACATAGCCTACATCTCCCTCCCCCCTCACGCTCATAGTCTTTGTCTTGAGCGGACTTCTTAGTTCTAAGTCGCTCCGAGCGTCGAGGTGCACTGTGGGGCGGATCCTCGTGAGGTGTAGGTGACTCGTCTTCGGTCAGGGGGCCAGCAGCAGGGGGTGGGACTGGCCGGAGGAAGCGGCGGTTCCTCCACCAGACACGGCCAATCGGCATCCTGACCTTGTAGTCCCGCGACCGGCCGACGCCCATCACTATGCCCACCTTGTCCCAACGTGTCGTCGTTGGGTCCTGGACGCAGGCAAGGGCACCAATCTCCAGTGGCTGAAGAGGGCGGGCACGGTCGTCATACCGAGCCTTGGCGTCCTGGGCACGTGAAGCGGTGCGGCGGTCGCAGCTCTCGGCTCTGGTCTGCCACTCCTTCGCAAAGGCCTTGGCGTGTGCAGGAACGCAAGAGCGGAGAGGGTGACCATACAGGATCTGGGCAGGGGAGCGCCCTGTGTGGGTGGGAGTATTACGTAACTCCAGGAGTCCTTTGTCAAACGCCTCACAGTCTATGTTGCCTGAAGGGGCCACCTTGAGGATAAGGTGCTTGACTGTCTTGACAGCAGCCTCAGCATGGCCGTTTGACTGTGGGTAGTGGGGTGTTGACACGATGTGGCGGACTCCCCAACGTTCCAGGAATCCTGTGAAGTCCCGGCTGGTGAACTGTGGCCCACCGTCCGTCCGCAGACGTATGGGGACGCCCAGGTCACGAAAGAGGTGCCGGAAGTGGCGAATGGTGGCCGCGGACGTCGTGTCCGAGCCACAGATTACCACCACAGGCCAGCCAGAGAGTCGGTCGGCAACAACTAGGAAATGTTTCCCAGCTGAGCTGAAGAAATCAGCCGACACGGACTCGAAGGGCCTGGTGGGTTCGTCGTCGCACAAGAGGGGCTCTTGCTGTTGACTGGGCTGCATGATCTGGCACGGCTCACAGGCACGAACCGTATTGACGATATCCGCGTCAATGCCGGGCCAGTACACAGCCTGCCTTGCGCGGCGCTTGGTGGCCTCTGCTCCACGATGGCTGTCGTGTAAGCGGGTCAGAACGCGACGACGGAGAGCTGCAGGGACGAACACACGGGCACCGTACAGGACGAGGTCCCCATCTGCGTAGAGGTCCTCACGTATCTTCCAATACGGGCGTAGGGCGTTGAGGAGGTCAAAACTGTCGCGAGGGAACCCAGTCCTCACACTCTCCAAGAGCTGAGTGTAGGAGGGGTCGTCGCGTGCCGCGGTCCGTAGTTCCTCAAGGGCCAGATCGCTGTCGGGTGGCGACACTGAGGCCTGGGTGCTGGCGAGGGACTGTACGGCCTGCAAGGTGACGATGTTTCTGACGGAGAAACCGGCCTCGGTGCTGAGCATCTCGTCTTCAGGTGTAGGGCGGCTGACTGGGGAGCGGGAGAGGGCATCCGGGATGCACAACTCCTTACCTGCGTGCCAAGCCGCTGTGAAGACGAAGGCCAAAATCTTCTCCTTCAGGCGCTGGAGGCGGGGATTCTCGATGGCGTCCAGCGAATAGTGGTTAAGAATGGGGACCAAGGGCCTGTGGTCTATGATGAGGTCGAAGTGCTGTAGGCCAATCAAGTAGAACTTGCACTTCGATAAGGCCCATCCCACTGCCAGCAGCTCCAGCTCGATGGTAGCGTAGCGAGACTCAGCATCGGTGAGGAAGCGAGAGCCACACTGTATGAGCCGGTACTTTCCTCCACCGTGATCCTGGAGAAGGGCGTAACCAACCCCGTACAGGCGCGAGGCGTCTGTCTGGAGGACGGTGGGGAGCGCTGGGTCGAAAGTAGCGAGGATAGGTGGACTTGACAGGGCCTCCTTCACCTTGTGAAAGGCGAGGTCGTGGTCAGGGGTCCACGTGAACGTCCTCTTGGGGCTCATCAGGGGGCGGAGAGGCCCGGCAGCGGCGGAGACGTCAGGGGAAAATTCTGCCAGCTGGTTCACCAGGCCCATGAAAGACCTGAGATCCGTAAGGTTGGCAGGTTTCGCAAAGTCCGCTATGGCGCGATTTTTCTCCGGGTCCGCAGCAATGCCATCCCTTGAGAGTCGGTAGCCGCAGAAAGACACTGCAGGTGCGGCCAAGACGAACTTCTCGGCATTCAGAGTGATGCCGTGCGTCCTACACTTGGTCAGTACCTCGTCGATGCGGCGAAGATGCGTCAGGTAGTCCTCATCGTAAAGGAGGACGTCGTCCACTACCTTCACGCAGTTGGTCACGCCTTGAAGTGCCATGTCACCACGGAGACAGAAGGCGTCTCCCTTAGCAGCGAATCCCATAGGGCCACGTCAGTAGCGGAAGCGTCCGTAAGGCGTGATGAAAGTGGTCAGTGGCTGATCCTCCTTCTTCAGTGGGATCTGCCAGTAACCACAGAGGGCGTCCATCGTCGAGAAGTGCCGTACCTTCGGATCCACACTCGGTATAGCTGCAAAAGGTGTGGGTAAAGGGTGGGCGGGACGGGACACCTGGTTGTTAAGCTTGGACAAGTCGGTAGTAATCCGCACTCCACCGTTAGTCTTAGCCACAGCGACTAGAGGGTGGCACCAAGGGGATGGGTCGTCACCAACGGGTACGATGACACCCTGGGCCACCATGGAATCCAGTTCCTTCTTGACTGAATCCCTGAAGGCGAGAGGAATCAACCGGGGAGTGTGTATGGCAAACGGCAGTGCATCTTCCCGCAGGTGTATCCTCATAGGCGGACCCGCCATAGCCTTCAGTGGCGCGGTCCGTAGGGCCTCCTTCGTCACCAGCACATCCGAGTACTCCTTCAGGAAGTAGGCCCTTGCGGCTGAAGGAGACGTCTCGCTGTGAAGAGGAAGCAGCCGTGACTTGGGTGGAGGCGGGGAGGGAGTGGACGCGGGTTCTGGGCAGCTCTGTGTGGCAGCGCCAGGCGCATCGCTCGTCGACTCATGCACCCTGCTGGCGGTGTAACGAGCAGCTGGGATCTGCTCGGGAAAGTCTCTGGGCACCACGCCTAACTCCTTGCAGTGCTCCCACGACAACAAGGGTGTAGCGAGAGTAGGCTGCACGTCGATCCATCCGTGACACGACCTGTCGCCGTAGGTGATCTCTGCTTGAAAGGAGCCCACAGCGTCCGGCATCTGGGAACCGTCCGCATTGTAGTACTGCAGCTGCGGCGGTGGTCCCAGGCCGCGTTTGGTGAGGCCCAGTTTCTGGAGGTGCTTCAACCCAATCACCGTAGTATCGGCGCCGGTGTCCGGTATCACCTCGATGTGACCCGATACATCACCGTGTGTGACGGCGACGCGGATAGTAGGGGAAGGGGTAGCCCTGGGGCGTGTGGTCGATTCCACCCTCCTGATGTGACTCCGCTGCTGCTTGGGGCTGCGTGGGCCATCTGGAGGGGGCTGCGTGCGAACCACCACGAGGGAAGTTCGCTGCTGTCCTCCTCGTCTCGGGCTTTTGGGCTTGGGTTGGCGGCAGCACTTGTCGTAGTGTCCGTAGCGACCACAGGCCTGACACTTGCGGCCTCGTGCAGGGCACCTGTCTGAGTTAGACCAGTGGCCATTACGGTCACATCCACGACACAGTGCGTCGGCGGCCGGGCAAGTCTTGGGGCTGTGCTGCTTTCCACAGCTGCCACAGGAAGCACTAGGCGGAGGCGTGGAAGAACGTGTGGCAGCCTTCGCGTTGTTGGCCGCCTTCTTATCCTTCTTGTATTGTGAGATAGCTCTCACAGCAGGTGGGGCCCATAAGGCAGAGGTGGCGGACTTGGTGGCCTCGTATGACCGACATTCAGTCACTACCACCTGGAGTGTGGAGGAAGCGTCCAGGGGGATGAGTCGCTGCATCAACTCTTCGTGCCTGACACCTGTCAAGATCCCGTGCTTGATCCAGGCTTCCTCACATTCCCGGCTGTGCGCCTTGCAGACGTCGATCTCCTCTGACAAACTCTTCAAACGTACAAAAAAGTCGTCAAAGGATTCGTTCTCCACCTGCTTGCAGCTGGTAAAGGCACGGCGACGCAAAGCCTCGTTGTTCCGACCCTTAACGTGCTCCTGTAAAAGGTCGAGCACATCCGTCACTGAAGAGGTAGAGTCGGGAGGCACGTGCAACGTGTGCTCCAAAACTCTCTGGGTCTCCAGCGACAAACACATCCGCAGTTGGATGAGCTGTTTGTTTGGAGGCATGCTGTCAAGGTCCACCATCGTGGAGTAATCTGTCCAACGCCGCCTCCACTCACGAAAAAGCTGAAACGTGACGTCTGGTGAGAGGGCGGGTGGGGGTTGAACAGATGCCTTGGGAGCTGTTGGGGTAGCAAGAGTACCTGGAGGACGCTGGTGTGGTGGAGGAGGGAGTGTACTGGCGCCTTGGTGCGCGCTACCTGCAAGTGAGGGAGGGTGGGTTAGCGCCAGGGTCGCCAATAGCGCCTCAAAACGCAACTTTTCCTCCTCTCTTCGTGTCTCCTCCCTCTGAAGTTCCATCTCTCTGCGTCTCTCGTCCCGGTCGTCCATCCACTTCAGAATTGTGGCGATGTCCGTCACTGGAGGTGGAGGATGAGAGTCTGCGCCCGGTGAAGGGGAAGGTGGTGGGGAGTCGTGTCTCCCATCTTGACGTCCCTTCTTACCTCCCATCTTTGTGTGTGCGTGGACTGCACTGTTTAATATATAAAGTGGCGCGTCAACAGCTCGAACCACATATATATGACATAAACAGCGCAAAAATCACTCCTGTGGTCCACTGTTCTGTCCGTGAGTGAGTGCGTGCGTGCATGTGTGTGTGTGTCTCAGAGCGGAGCGTGGTGGCTGGCGGAGGCGGAGGCAAGACCAGTGTCCCACCGGATGTCGCACGAGAAGGGTGTACGCCTGCGTGCTCCGTGGGTACCACAAAAAAACAGGCCAATGCTCAACTCAGCTCTAGACACACACTAATACACTGACACTAACACTGGCACCGTCACTAAAACGCACTGTGACGGAGCAACACTGCACATCGCGGCGAAACACAGCGCAACACAACACAACACACTATGAGTCGACGCGCATCACCGGCAGACGTAACTGTCGGCATTGTTCACACACTTTGTAAGTCCACAGATCCTACTCACTGCGCCATGAAAGTTACTAGTGTGCCCTGAAGAATGCAGTGATGGCTAGGGAAACACTGAGTAACACTGAGTCCGTTTATTGTGGATGAGAGAAATACAAGCGGTGACCAGCGTGTGCCATGCACGGCTCACACAGTCAGACTGAGGCGCCTTGCCATATGGCAGCCTCGGGGCAATGTTGCCACATAACACGTGCAGTGTTGCCACGTGATTATATATATAAATGCTACTCGGCACAGTAGCTTATGTACAGGGTTGCTACTCGGCACAGTAGCTTAGATACATAGCCTACAGACCTGACCTCATGTTTTGTTAGATCACCCTGTAAACATAAGCCACTCTCAGCCCTTGTAATTCAGTTGCCTCTGAAGATGTCTTGAATAAAGATAAAAACTGAGTTGCTCCAATGTTTCCCTACGATATGTAAATACATATGGTAGAGTTGACACAGACACATTAACACACATTACTACAACTATCACTACTACTTTGCTGTCACTCGGATTCGAGTATGACGATCATCCAGCTATGATTCAATGATATGAGTTACTAAGGATGCCACCTTCGTTGGTGAGCTTTAAGGTGACTCAACAGGACGATACGGGATCGACAGAGTCGTCCACAGATGGTGCACGTGTCGAGGGCTACATCTAGTACGGGAGGGGTGGCTGCATCGTTATTTCAGTGCTGGCTCTTGTCTGACTCGGTAAGCAGTCAGACTTAAAATATTGATAACATCTCGTGCAGTGCTCTTCCAAGCATTATGGTGTGGAGTGATCGTCTACCAGGTGAAGGGATCGATTTCGCACTTTTTCAGGATTTGTCTTGACTCTTTTTATACCATTTCCGTTTTCTGGCAGCATTGCGTTTACCATTCGTTAGGTGACTGTAAAGTCGTGGCTTTAATAGTCTACTATCGTCCATAAGGGTAACATGGCCAGTCCAATGTAGATGTTCATGGATAATAGTAGCCAAGATGCACCTACAGTACAGTTGGTGTCAGTTGGAGGATGTATCGTAGATTTTGTTAGTAAAAGTTTTCTAGTGCCTTGAGGGGTTTCCAGTATATGACCCATGTCTCACTGCAATACAGCAGGGAAAGGAGGACCACTGCTTGATACACGTGAAGTTTTCTAGATAATCTCAGCTTCCTCCAGCTGAAGACATGGGTACGGATTCTGCCAAAGGCTTGAGATGCACATCTCATCCGATACTGAATCTCTTCATCAATGTCCGCGGTGGTGGACAGGTGGGAGCCAAAGGACTAAAATTGGACAACATTAAGCTGGATGGATGGTGGAGGTGTGGGGTGAACCAGGGACAGGCTGAAAGAGAATCTGAGTCTTACGTGCATTTACCTTAAGACCGAAGTGTACATACGCATCTGCGTAGGCATTCAGGACCTCCTGTATGTCGTGTTCAGTGTGAGGTTCATCTGCATACTAAAGTTCAGTGACACAAGGGGCCAATACATTTGTTCCTACCTGGAGTTGTCTTATTTTGAAAAGCCCTTTCATTCAGTACTGGTTATCCACCCCTGCCGTCTAAATTGACATTAGCATGAGTTAGGAAGATAGCTAAGAAAATGGAAAAGCGAGTTGGTGCCAGTACACATTCCTGTTTTAACCTCATTTCGATGGGAAAAAATTAGACTAGGTGCTTTTGTGCAGGACACTGCCGTTCTTGCCATTGTGGAGTACCTCACTAAGACGATGAATTTTGGTGGGCCAGCAAAATTTCAGAGGGCTTCCCTGTTGACCGAGTCGAGGGCCTTGGTAAGGTCGATGAGGGCCATTTGCAAGTCACAACGCTGTTCTCTGTACCTTTCCTGTACCAGGCGGGCAGTAACGGTTATGTCAGTTGTGTCACGTGTTTGTCTGAAGCTACAATGAGATTCTGGAAGGAATTTTTCTCCCTCTATTTAAGAGGACTCAGACAATAATATTGCCAGCAATGGAGAACAGCAAGATCCCACGGTTGCTGCTACAGTCTGACAGGCCTTCCTTGTTCTTAAAAATATTGACGATGGAGGTGTTTTTAAGATCTTTGGGATTTCCTTCTTGTAAGATTGTACCATCGTACGATATGTTTTCCTATGTTGTGGTGGGAGCTTGTCTTTGACAGCGCCCGGTTGCCAGTCACCAGCTGACGCTGTTAGAATAAAGTCTACAAAGAACGTGGTCTATGATTCAAACCTCTCACACTTCTTGTTCCATATTTTCCTCAGGAGTGAGTAGAGACGGCTGGTAAGCAGAGGTTCTCCACTACTTTATACATCTCGGGTGGGATTCCATCAGGCTCTGTGGCTTTGTTATTTTTTATCTGCTTGATGGCAATCACTACCTCGTCATAGGATGGAGGATAGCCGAGTTGGGTCAGCTCTGGGTGCTGGGTAGTGAAAAAACATCCACAACGGTGTTTCGGCTCAGCAGTGAATGGTAGTGCTCTTTCCAGCACTGACGGATGCCTTCTTCGTCTTTAATTACAGTAGGTTGTTACCGTCGGATGAGCAGAGGGGGCCTCACCATCAGTAGTTGGAATTGAAAAATTTCCCCATCTTGTGCTGATCCACAATTTGTTGCATTTATTATGCTTTGTTCACACCATTCATCCTTTAAATAGCGAAATCTAATGGTGGGCCATCACTTTCTTCCAGCGGAAGGTATGAGCTTTGGTCTGAGACTGCAGGTTGTTTTAGCTATCACTGAAAGCAGCACGTTTACCATTGACGAATACGTCGATTTCCTGGTTATTTTCATCAAACCAATCCTGGTATATTCTTTCGATCTGATCGAGAGTCTAGATGCAGTTATTTTGATAACAGCATCGAGGATACCCCACTCGACACTCAGATTGAGGTTGTTTGATTTTGGGTTGTTTATGAGCCCATAGTCGAGCTGCTCTTTGAAAACATGTGCTACCACTGGATCCTCCATTTGCTTGGTGGTAAAACCTCTTCTGGAGGTTTGTTGCCTTCCCCATTTGGGGTGACGCACAGGGAGAGTTTGGCTGTGACGAGCCGATTATCTGTGTCACAGTGGTCTGAGCCACACATGGCTTGGGTGATGAGGTAACTCTCCCTCTGAGTAGTAGGTAATTCTTTAAACACTGAATAGATTGCTCAGATGTGGTAATTGGATACTTTGCTTCACATTTGCAATGCGTCAAGTATGTTAGATAGTTAGATAAGTAATACCCTGTATATAGATAATGGCACCACCAGTTACGCATGATTCATGGGTCAACGGGATCATTTACCAGCCGGTTATTTATATACGTAAAGTAAATACTGCTGACGGTTGGTCGGCTTGACATTCCACAGAGGTGACTACGTCCTCCTTCGAGAACCTTCTAGAAGCTTGACTCATAGATTGCTATGGGTGCGAGTGTGGGAATTACTCTCTACTGGCGTGGCATTGCTGGAACCCATAGAGTAGACAGCTATGCCTGAACCATCTTAGTACGCGCTCGCCTTACACAAAGAGCCTGTCCCAGTTCTAGTGCTACTCACACTGAGAACTCTTCAGTAATAGATCACGGGTCAGCCTAATTCACTGTACAGATGTAAGAAGATTTGCAAATGTCACACTGTACATACACACCAGTATTGTGTATAATTTTCCCACTCTTATGGAAGACGTGAAAGCCCAGATAGACATCAATTATCGACAGTCTCAGTCATCTTACTGATAACAACGGGACTCTAAATAACTAAATGCAAATTACTTTTAAGTGGGTCGGCAAGTCCCACTCCTCATAGACCTTACAAGTTACAGGTCTACACACACACACACACACTCATTTACTCACCTGTGGCGTCCCCCAAGGCACCAAGATGGGCCCAATCTTCTTCCTCATGCATATCAATGATGCCCTGAATGAAGCTCCTGCTGTTTGGAAGTATTTCGACGACTGCACCTTTGGGATCTGTGAACAACTCGTTTTCCGACTACAACACCCAAATGAATATATTGAACAGTATCCAAATTGGGCCACCACTAACCATGTCACCATCAACCACACCAAGACCATGGCTATGCACATGAACCTCCAATCTGACATTGTCCCTCCTCCCTCCATTACTTTGCACTGCAACACGCTCCAGGATGTGGACTCGAACTAGCTCCTCGCCCTGTCAAGTCCTCCAGAGTTCCTACGCCCGAGCAGCTCACTGGATACACAAAATTCATTCTCCCCAAACTTACCAATGCTTTACCTGCCTGATCTTCCTCCTTAAATGCCACACAACGGAAAAAAATTGCAGAACAGGGCATGCAAGTTTATTCTCTCGCCCTCTTACTCTAAATAGCAAGGACAAGCGATCAACTCTCTCGACTCTCTCTAATCATCACCATGACCTCATCTGCATATTTGGGGAGAAGCTTCTGCACCATCCTCGACACAGGTTCCTGCTTTCACCCTAGATCCTTCGTCCGCGAATTCCTGTTCGACACCACAACCGCAACCAGCCCACAGGTCCACTAATGGCGCAGTCTCCCCATGCATATGGCTTTAACTTCCCATCTCTGGCACAACCCCAGATACCTCTAGATGGCACTGTGGGGTATATGATGTTTAGTTCACACTCAGGATGGAATGGAGAAAGGAAACTCACAATGTGCTCTCTATATACATGTTGTATAGGATGTACAATGCAGCTTGGTGCTGGGAAGGCAGCATGGTTAAGCGTGATGTAGAGAAGCTGGTTGGTGAGGAGGCTCAGAGAAGGACAGCTTGTGGGTCACCATGCTCGCCGGCAGGGAGCGAGGACCGCCAGGCAGGCGGAGGAGGTGTGAGGCCACCAGGCAGCGGCGGAGGAGGTGTGGTGTTGCTGGCTGGTTGGTGTAGGTAGAAAGAGATCGATACGATACGAAGTCTTTAGTTAAGAGGTGAAAGAAGATTATTAGGGGTTGAAGGAAAAGTGGTGAAACTAAAATACAGTAGGAGTAGAAAGAATCTGGGCTCAACCAGATCGCTTCATCTTTCTTATTGGTGTTTTGTCTTTGTTCTGCTCCTTGGGTCGTCAGACCTTTGTATTAATATTGGTTTTATTTATATAATGCTGCTTATTATTATTATTTTTTATTATTGTTGGAGTTAGAAGAGCCGCCCAGGTCCTTGTGTAACTGGGAGGGTAGTCATTTTTTTTTTTTTTTTTTTGAGGTGTTAGTTAAGTGTTAGTTGTGTTAGTCTAAAAGGTACTATATGGAGAGGCCTGCCAGGTTCTTAGTGGAGCTGGTTGGTCACTCATCTTTATTCCTCTAGTAATGTTTTATGTAAAATGTGTATATTGAGGGCAGGGAGGTGGTTCAATTACTTCTTCCTGGCTGATATAGCTGGGAGGTAATCATTATTATTATTATTATCATTATTATTATTTTTTTTTTTTTGATGGAGTTAGTGAGCCCGCCCGGTCCTTGTGTGGGAGGGTAGTCACATTTTTTTTTTTTTTTTTTTTTTTTTTTGCTAAGATGTTAGTTCAATGTTAAATGTTAAATGTTAAATGTTAAATATTAGTTATGTTAGTGTAAAGGTACACTGTGGAGGCCTGCCAGGTTCTTGTGGAGCTGGTAGGTCACTCTCATCTTTATTCTCTCTATTAATGTTTTATATGTATATTGGGGCAGGAGATGGTTCAATTACTTTCTTCCTGGCTGATTTAAACCAACTGTGTTCTTGGAATTCTTCGTTGTCTATATTATTTATCCAATTTTGATATGTTTCTGTGTTAAGTTCAGTCACTTTTTCAAATATTTACAGCTTTGTTGTGTATATCTACATTGATTGCTAAGAGGTTTGCTCTCTTGTGTAGCTGTTCATTATTGATGTGGTCTGTATATTTTATGTTATATATAAATCTGAGGGCTGAGAGAGATCACCACGAGTCAGGTCTTAAATAGCGGGGGGTAGGCGTGGCTTAGTAGTTGACTCCGCCCGTGATGTATGGCGGTGCTGACCTAGACCACGAGGCATACACTGGGAATTGGGGTCGGCTACTCAGCGACAAACAGCGTTTGGGGAGAAATCCACTACAGCACCCATGACTCCTCCAAACCCCTATAGGGCCTATACAACACCTATGGCTCCATTGCACCTCAAAACAGGACTTATAAACGAGTCCAAGGTAATAGTGCCAAATTTAAGGACACACCCGGTGGAAAGCCATTCCCAAGGTCATACAATGAGGCAGCTAAGGCGGCGCCTCCACTCTCCACGATGGCTAGAAATTTAGATCTTAGGAAACAGAGGTGTCATACAAGCGTAGGAAGAAGCGCTTCCCAG
>NW_024737068.1:3044435-3057032 GCF_018991925.1 Homarus americanus
TGCTCCGGTTTTCCACTCTCGCTTCCAGGTCTTCTCCCCCACTGGGCTCAATGCGATATAAACCAGGCCTTGGATTTAGGACCTCAACAATGTGCCATCTCGTATCAAACCAATGGTTTTGTAGCTTACACCGGCCTATTTTTACATTGTTCCTCAGGAAAACCTCCTGGCCCACTTCCCAGCTACTCTCGTGGGCTTTCTCTTCTCTTTTCCTTCTGTTTATTTCCTTACGTCTCCGAACATTGATCTCCACTGCTTCCTGCAATCTTCGTTGCCGGTCTATAATCACCATCACCCACTCATCTACCGGCTCTGGGTCTACTTCCGGCCTAAGGTCAAACGGCAGGTTTGGTTCTCTTCCGTAAAACAACAGGAATGGGGAAAACCCTGTCGTGGCATGCGGAGTCGCGTTATATTGTGACACCACTGCCTGCAGATGCTCTGGCCACCTATTCTTTTCCTCTTCCTCGAGGGTGGCCAGCAGACCATGCAGGGTTCGATTGAACCGTTCCACCATACCATTTCCCTGTGGGTGATATGCTGACGTCCTTATTTTCTTCACCCCAAAGGTGGCACAAGTTTGTCTGACCAATGCACTGCCAAAATTTCTTCCCTGATCGGTCAACAGTCACTCAGGTGCACCCACTGCCAGGAAGATCCGATTCACCAGGATCTTTGCAATCGTCGAGGCTTTCTGGTCTTTGGTGGGAAAGGCCCAAGTGTAACGACTGTATATATCAACCATTATCAGAACACTCTCCAATCCTTGCCGCTTGTCCAGCAAGGTGAAATCTGCGGCCAGTGTCTCTAATGGTTTGGCAGCTTCAATCGTCCCTAAATGCAGCTGGGGTTTCGGCACTTCATCTTTTGCTACTCCACACCTCTCGCAGCTGGCTATGTAGTCTCGCACTGTTTCTCCCATGCCTGACCAGAAACCTCGCTCCTGCACCAGCGACAGGGTGCGATCTCGCCCCTGATGCCCAAACTCGTCGTGGCAGACTCTAGTCAAAGCCTCCTGCAAGTTTGGAGATAACACTGGCACCTCCCTCCATAGATTCTTCCCTTCGGGTCTTCTATGCCAGACAACCTCTTCTCTTACGATCGGGGATTTCCTAGCTCGGTACATCTTGCGGAAGTCATCATTTTGGAGCTCTACCTGTACCTCATCCTCCGGCAGCTCTCCCGCCAACCATCTTCGCAGTTTTGTCATATAGTCCATGCCTTCTTGCTCCTTACGCAGCCCATCCATCGTCCACAGTTCCTTCCTTCCTGCCCCGTTCTCCTCTAGTACATGCATCGCTGTATACTCTTCTTCGCTATCTTCCTACTCTTCTTCGCTATCTTCCTCCTGTTCCGCCGGGATTCTAGATAGAGTATCCGCCACAATGTTGTTCTTCCCCGGCTTGTACTCTATAGTAAAGTTAAACTGCTCGAGATCCGCATTCCACCTACTTTCCACGCCACCTAGTTTAGCCTTCTCGCGGTGATTGAGTGGGTTGTTATCTGTATAGACTGTGAAATGTTTCCCTGCCAAATAATCCCTGAATTTATCCACTACTGCCCATTTGAGTGCTAACATCTCTAACTTACGAGAACTATAATTGATCATGTTACGTTCTGATTTCCTCAGGCCCCGACTCGCATAGCACACCGTATGCAACCTGCCATCCTTCCGCTGGGACAGCACCGCACCTAGCCCACTAAAACTTGCATCTGTCTCTAATATAAACTCCTGAGTGAAATCTGGGCAAGCCAACACTGGTGTCTGCGTCACCTTGTCTTTCAGTTTCTCAAAAGCCTGTTGCTGTTCCTCTCTCCATTCACTACCTAACCGATCCTTAGATTTCCCATGCATCAACCCTTCAGTGGAGCAGCTATTTGGGCAAACCCTTTAACAAATTTCCTATAAAATGATGTGAACCCTACAAAAGACCGCACATCTTTCACCGTCTGAGGGACTGGCCAATCTCTTACTACCCTAATCTTCTCAGGATCAGCTGTGATGCCTTCAGCTGACACCTGATATCCTAAATAACTTACTTTGGAAGCCATTATTTCACACTTTTTAGGTTTAAATCTTTAGTTATTCTCCCTCACCCTGCAAAATAATTCCCTCAATCTGACTATATGCTGATCTATTGTACTCGAAAACACCATCACATCATCAAAAGTATACAAGCAACGAGGAGAAAATCTTATCCCCTAAAATCCGCTCCATGTATCTCTGAAAGGTTCCCGGACTATTTGACAATCCCATAGGCAGTCGCCTGTACTCAAAGTGTCCGAAGCTTGTGCTGAAGGCAGTCTTTGGACGGTCTGAAGGTTTTACTTCTATCTGGTGATATCCCGCCGCCAGATCAAACGTTGAGAAAAACTGGGCCCCCATCAGAGATTCTAGAGTTTCATTTATCCTAGGCAGAGGAAACGCATCGCGTACCGTGACCTTATTTAAGTCACGATAGTCAATGCACAACCTCAGCGTCCCGTCCTTTTTCCTCACTACTACAATGGCGGCAGAGTACGGACTCTCACTATGCTGAATTACTCCCTGATCTAACAGCTGACTAATGTGCTGCTTCACCTCTGGTACTTGGTTTGGAGGGATCCTCCGATATGGCACCCTAACTGGCCTGTCTGTGGTCACTGGGATCTCATGCTGAACCCCAATAGCCTTTCCTATGGGCTGGCGCTCTCCTTCAAAAATATCACTAAACTCTTCTATTAAACACCTAACTGCACGCTCTTGTTCCTCATTCATTTCCTCCGTGCGCACTTTGACCTCCGTACGGCATCCGGTTGAACTGTCCTCACATACACCTCTTCACTAATGTCTGCCTCGACTTCCGTCCCAGAAGCCACTTTCCCAATCCGCCAATTGCCCCTCAAGTTCCTACGACTATCAGACAGATTTGCCACCAACACCTGGGTCATGCCTCTCACCACTCTTACAGCTGTCGGCAACACTATCACACCCTCAGGCATCCAACCTTCATGCTCCATTGTTAGAGGTTCAATCACTACTTCTTTGTTAGCTACCTGGCTTAATGAGGGAACACATACTGACAGCAACCGAGTACTCCGGGGAGGAATGGTTGGGCTTTTCTTCCTCTCTGTCATACAATACCCCAGGCTGATGGCCTCTATTGCACATAACTGCCTTACCTCATGCAAGCAATTTTCCCACTGAGGGGTGCTCCTGGCTTCCCTGCACAAGTGATACATGTGCGGCCAAATCTCCGCAACCTCCCCCAGCACATTCATCCCCAACAACCCGACATGCGATTGCCCCTTACCCTGGGTCTCAATCCCTGGACAAACCAACATCCGCACATCAGTGACTTCCACCCCACATACGACCATAGTGACCCGAATACACCCCACACACGGCACTGGAAACCCTGACGCCCCTTTTACCCTTATTCGAGTGGGCTGCAACACCACGCCTGCAGGCTCCAGCTCCCGACGGTAGAAAAGTTTATCAATTAACGACACTTCTGCTCCAGTATCTGCTAAACCCCACATTTCACGACCGGCTACCAGCACCGAAACCTTAGGACACTCTGCTTTCAGCCTTAAGGTACCTTCTGTCGTGATTAAATTTGTCATGCGGACCACGCTTGACCATGGGTCCGCTCTCTCTTGATTCATAACATCGCCGGTGGAATCTATTGGTGAGGCCAGGAACGGTTGGCGGGGACTGCCTGGCCTTGACTATTTCCCGACCGCCAGTTCCGATTGTTATTTCCAACTCGATCCTGGCCATTGAGCACGTATCCCCTTGGGACACTCTCTCCTGGTCCGGACCTGTTCGTGCAATTGAAACTGAGGTGGCCCTCTTGTCCACACGCATAGCACATCGGGAGAATCGAGCCTCCAGCCTGCGGTTCGGTCTCTCTTCCTTTAGTCAGCGGTACCTCCCTCAAAGCCTCTCGTTTTTGTTCCGCCTCTCTCAGCCCCTTGATCCACTCATCTAGACTACGGTGAGGATACTTCTCGATCTCCTCCAATAACCACATACGGCTTTGTTCCTCCTTGAGCCCCCGAGTGATTGCATCTCCCAACAGGGCCTTATCATATTTATGACCGTGGTGGTTCAACTCATCGTTTAAATCGAGCATAGCATCATAATATTCAAGAAGCGTTTCGTTGCTCCGTTGTTTCCGATTCATCACCTTCTGAATGGCGTCGTACGTGGCCGTCTGCCCGCCGTATTGCTGCTTCAAATAACAAGTTAATTCGTCTACGATTTCCCAGTCTCTGCGTGCATTGTATACTCGATCTGCCGCAGGCCCCGCAAGATGCCTTATTATGAATTGGATTCGACTGACTTCGTCTCCGTCTAGCGGGTTGAGGGTTCGGTCAACCTCTCTAAACCACTTCCCTACCTCTACTCCTGGCCTACCGTCGAACTTAGACATGGTCAACCCGGCCCCGAGACTAGTTCCCTCTCTACTATTGTGTCTCCTCATATCCCACATTGTCTCATCGTGCTGTATTTGATACTGTGTCTTTACCCTATCTAGTGCATCCCTCAACTGAGCTAGGTGTTGTTGATGTTCCTTCTCTAACTGTTGCAATTGTGTGTGGTACTCCACCCTTAACTGTTGTACATATACTCCATACTCCCCCCTGATTTGGTTCGCCCATGCCTGACATTCCCCATTGATCTTCCCTTCTAACTGTTCCAATCGTTCCTGGTACTCTCCCCGGATTTTCCCCTCTAGCTTCCCAATACGTTCCATGAACTCTTCTCTCAACTGTACCAAACCCGCGCTGTCTCTCCTTTTCTCCGAGTAACCCCGCACCGTCAACCACAACAAACCCATTCCCACGGCGAGCATGAGTAGAGTTGGGGTCACACACTCTACCGTTTCCATCCACTCCATGATTACGCCCATTATCCCAACCACAGAACTATCAGTCACGACATAAAAATAACTACGCTCTGCTACCATTTGTAACCGGTCGGAATTTACTGGACTTTATTTTCTCACTTGACTTGGGGTTTATTAAAGATTATTAGATGGTAATGGCAGTGGAAGCGCCCCTTAAAAGAAAATCCCGAACCAGCACAAGAGCACTTAAATTTACTAACAAAATGAATTGTCCGTGAAAATGGAAGGATAGCGTCTGTGACTGGGATGAATGAGACACACTGTAAATTTTAGACACTTATATTCCCTCCAACTACAAACACAATCAAATAATGGTGCACCAATATGCGCACCTCTTAACTTGAACTTAAAACACTACTCTGGGGAATAAAAGTTATACATGATATTGAAATTATTAGAAACTCAGGCAACAATAAATTTAAAGTATTAAGAAATGTTGCTTGCACACATGAAACAGGCCTTAAGGGTTTTCACAGAATAATATCCACCACTGCGGAAGTGGTATAAAAATAAGAAATTATTAATTCCACCATGAATAGGCCTAAAGGGCACTCAATATAATTATGTTACACCAACAGATGCAGGCCTTAAGGGTTTTCAACAAAATAATATCAGTCACTGAGGAAATGGTATTAAAAAATAGAAATTAAATACTCTACAATGAATAGGCCTTAAGGGCACTCAATATAATTATGTTACACCAACAGATGCACACCTCCTAACCTAACTTAAACACTACTCTGGGGAACAAAGGTTATATCTGAGATTGAAACTATAAATAAATTTTAAATGCACACAGCATACATTATTAACTGAAAAAATAATATTAACTACACACAAAAATATTGTCACTATTATAAAGACGTTACTGAGTCCAATACCCGTGAACCATGCTCCCTAACCTAACACACACACAGATTCCACCTGCACTCCGTAGTCGTTTAAGGCACAACCAACAGGCACCCGTAGTTGAAGGCCCAAATCACCCTTTCTCCACCTTGGAAAGTGTACCTCTAAACTCCACTGACTCTTGGCCCCAGTGTGCGACCCTGTATCACTCAGCTAGCTTCACTTTACCCCCCCCCGGTACATCCATAAAGCGGAAGGGAGTGAGCCAATCAGACCTTGTACAGTTGAGAGAAGCTTTAGCTTCCCGGTAGCAAGAGGGTTTCACTAAGCTGCTTGAGACATGTGGTATTGTGAGCCGAGGTAGAGGAGAGCTGATGACCCCAACGATCGTCCCGTCGTCAGCTGGGCACCCAGACGGCTAGATTCCCTCAAGAGATCCTTTGATACCCCGCTAAACAGTGACAGGCCTACACTGATCGGTCCAATGGCGACAATCGCCACCCTCAATCATCAACGGCAGTCTCAAACAGCAGTCAATCTCTCGCAGTCATAACTCTCGCAGTCAAGTGGGTTCTGACGGAAACCCTGAAATGAACTCACTGTTAGCTCTTGTTAACTTTACCACTGCCCTATCTAACCCTGTCTGAGATCGAATGAGACTTACTTGTTATACTGCAATAGTGCAACACAGGTGACTAGGCCACGTGACTATTTCTGTGGACGGACGCGCAGGGATGTCCTGTAGGTCCAATCGCTTTCACGTGACTGAGGACCAGCCAGCGTCGCGTCTCTCCAAGGCGCTAGCTTAGGCCTACGTGACATATTTTCCGCCTAACTAATAACTCCTTGGGACACCCGTAACATTATTCAGACTGATAAACGATCTATAATAATTCCAAATTCAATAATAGTCCCTTAACTTCATGAATCGCATCATTATTAATTCGGCAAATTACATTTAATATCATATAGGCCTAGTTCCACAACCTCTCGCTATGTGCGGGGAGCGCTCTCTTCCCTCCGACGACCTTGAAAGCTCAGTATCGCCAATGCGCGCAGTTTGAAATTACTCTGAAATTTCTGAATATTACATATATATACATATATATATATATATATATATATATATATATATATATATATATATATATATATATATATATATATATATATATATATATATATATATATATATATATATATATATATATATATATATATATATATATATATATATATATATATATATATATATATATATATATATATATATATATATATATATATATGTAAATATATTTATAAGCTGCGACCTGTCCCAATCACTGGGACTTTACTGTTGAGTACTGTGTGACAAAGTTACACTCCTACAGGTATTCTAACAGGTGTTCTACAGTGGAACTGAATAGCAAGTTATAAGTTCTACGAGTAGCTATTCTACACAGAAAAACAGATACATTTATAAAATAATAATAATAATAATAATTAACGGTGTATTGAAAGAACATGGCAGCCAAAAGATTAAAAATATAGACTTACATAATTGGGGAATGGGTCACTTGATTGTCAAATAATATACGAGTAACAGAATTGATTCATATATGATATTAAATAACAAGGTGAGGAGAAGGTCATACAACAGGAAATTTCAACATAGTAACAGTGCAAAAGTAAGACTGGCTGGTAGTGAACATACTGGTTGACTACGAGTTGTTGATTATTTTTACAATGGTTGGGATTGTGCTGTTCTTATAACGATTCACACGTGCTCGTATGACTGCTGGACCCGGAGCTGCGAAGACCTTCCTCTTTTGCTGCATGTTTGAGCAGTCTGCAACTTTGTTGTGATAAGACACTCAATCCTAGTGATTGTACTTACTCAACATAGTGACGGTGTAATTACCATCACAGATTGTACGGGAAATTCCAACTTTTGGAAAAAACAAATATTTGGGCTCCCCATCTTTTGACTACTACCCGTGCGTCTACGTCCTGGATTGGCCAATCAGTGGTGCCCCACGGTGGCGTGATACATGCACGTTTACTGCGGTGCTCTGATTGGCTAACCGAACGTGGCGTGGTAGGTAGGCTGTTTCTACTCTCTAAGTCCTCTTCTTTCCTTTTTTCATCCCCCTCATGCACTCCGTTCTTTCAACGGGAGGCGGGACTTAGCGATACGGTCGATCCGGCAAGGGAACCTGTGATAGTGCAGGGCACCCCTTGTCCGGGGGTCACCGGTAGGTGGCAACTTTCTTAGATATAACTATAGTCACAGGTAACCTGGGTGCAGAACCCTACGAGCCCGACCCCCGTCCAAGAGGGGGGGGTGGGGTCACTGCTCCCAGGCAGGAGCCCTGTGTTATAGGTAGGATTAGATGTAATCAAGAAGATGACAACAAGCATTAGAATAAAACATAGAGATAAGGGACACTCTATTGGAAGGGGAAAAGTGGCAGAAATCACTTACAACAAACTGCAAGTCCCACTAACTAGAATATTCAGCACCAATGAAGGTTTTAAAGTAATCTGTAAAGATGACTTTGATTCAGATAAAATCCTTTCAAAAGAAGCCAGAGATATATTTTACAATGAAGGCCTTGTTGTTGTCATGCCACCAGAACAAAAAGCAAAAAGATCAGTTTTCGTTCGTCAAGTCGACCAAGAGATCGGGAGGAAGACATCGGAAGACCTGAAAGATGAACTGGAACGCCAAAACAGGTGGATGAAGATTGAAGAAGTCATTAAGATAAAGGACTATACTCATGTTTTTAAGATTACTTTTGAAGAAGTGTCAATGGCTGAGAAAGTTTTACAACAGGGCTTTTTAATATTCAACATGTCAGTCACACCACATCAAATAAAGAAGGAGACATTCATCAGTCTGCAAACTTACTTCTCCTGCTACAAATATGAAGAACACACAACGAGAGACTGTCCGGAAAAAGAAAAAAGTACTGCTCAGATTGTGCAGGCGACGACCATACCTACACTGAATGTAAGAATACACATGTTGGCTGTCTCAACTGTAAGAGAAACGGGAATGTATACATAGGACACAGGACGTTAGCAATGGCATGCCCAATAAAAAAACACATGATAAAGTACAAGGAACAAGAAACAAGGAAAAAGGAACAAGACAAGAAGGATACGACATACGTCGAAATAGCCAAGAGAGCGGTCCAAGAGGCTCACAGACCAGAATCCACCATATTAAACCTAAGTGAGCCAATACATGATAAGGTAATGACTAGTATGATCCATGCACATTTGCACAATATCATTGCACCCGGATCATACAATGAGGAATTAAGGAAAATGTTTAAATTGAATAACCTACCAGAGATGATATTTCCAGAGAATCCACAATCCGAAAAACTATTTCAGGCAACATATGCAAGCGAACTGAGAGAAAGACTACATCTAGACGAACAAAGGTTTGAGCAAGGAGCAACAGCTGATACACAAGGAACACAAGCGACTGATAGAGATCCCAGACAAATAACTAGAAGTGACAAAGAGAAGATAGAAATAACAAAAGGACAGACTATAAGACAAAGGAGTAGGAGGAGAGAAGATAAGGTGGAAACTGATCATAATATACAACCTGAATCTGCTGAAGAAATTGGATTAAAAGCTATCACTACAACAAAACATGGAATCCCAACATCGAGACCAACAGGAGGGACAATAGTAAAAAACTGTGAAGGAGGGATATACAAGTGGACATATCAAGAAAAATCCCTAAGTGAAGATTATGTCTGGTCACTAATTACTACGGACAAACTAAAGATTACGACCAAAGACCTTAAAATAGTAGACCCGTCAGAGTTTAGAAGAGTCAGAAGCGGGAAACAGGATGATAGGTCTCCACTCCAACTGCCACAATCCAAGTATAAGAAATAATGGACAATAGACAAACAGTAAGAACTTTAAGAATAATACAACACAACGTAAGAAACTGGAAGACTGAGAGAATTAACCTAAGTAATATATATCAAGAAATTGACCCTGACATTATACTAATAAACAGTCACGGTGAGACAGAAAACAACAACATAAAACTCTTTAACTATTATGTAAACCAAAGAAATAAATCGGGCGAGAAAAATGACGGAGTAGCGATAGCGGTTAAAAGAAACTTAAAATTTAAACTAATCGATGACTTCCAGAATGAATTTCTAGCAATAAAAATAAATACAACTCAAGGAGACGTAATTATTGCTACTACTTATCTCCCACCGAGACGACCCTACTTACCTATAGAAGACCTATTAAAATTGGCTAACAATAGTCATCCGATGTACATCTTAGGAGACTTTAACGCCAGACATAGGATTTTTGACAATACAAATAATAACGTCGTGGGAAACGCCCTTAATCAATTAATAAATTTAGGAAAAATCAATCATCTGGGTCCTAACTTTCCAACCTGGAGAAATCACAATACACAATCGACACCAGACAAAAATTTTAATAATGCCTTTTTCAATTACTATATAACAAGGATTCTGGCAGGCAGTGACTATCTGCCAATTATACTAACACTGTCAACAAGCCCCATAGATACCAATAAAAAGAGATCAAAATGGTAAAACAGACTGGGACAGCTTCAAAGACGACTTAAGTAATCACCACTCTGATTAACCTACAGGAAAACAACAGAAGATATAGACTCAGAAATGGACAGACTGTACTCAGCAATAAAAAACATCTATAAACACCCTACTTTCACTAGAACATTACCCAACAACAGAATACTAGAAGAAGTTAATTTAATCCAGACCTATTACAATGAAATAAACAGGTATATGGAAAGACACAAGAAAACAGACATATATATTTACAGATAGCACTAAAGATAAAATTAAGAGACGCATGTAAGGAAGCAAATAATAAAAAATGGAATGATATTATAATGGCGGCTGACATGACTAAAGACACAAAAACATTTTGGACTTCCATAAACAAGATGATGGGGCACAACAAGCAAAAAACACCATACATTAAAGACCAAAATGGAACAAAATTGCACGAGGAAAATGAACAAGAATCAGCATTCAAAAGGGAATGGGTAAAAGTTTTTAAAATATCAGATGAGGAAAATGAAGAGTTTGATAGTGAACACGAAGAAAGGAGGAAGAAGAAATAAAGACAAATAAGAGGAATTTCACCCCAAGGTAAATATATATAGACTATAACTTATTACCTAATAATCAAATAATAAATCCATGGGGAAATGATGCACTGTCTGAGGAAATTTAAGGAAAAAGCCTCTGGGCTACAGGCACATACGAAATATGATCATGAATCTACCCGGAAAACATTTTAAATACACTATTAAACACGAGTAACGTATGCTAGCAACTAAGGTCAGACAAACTAAAATATAAATGACATTTATCTTGGCAGGGAAGGAAGAAGGAAAATATTAACCATAGGCCAATATCTTTATTAGAAATTACCGGGAAACTCTTGGAAAAAATATTAAATTCAAGACTTATAGCCTTTTTAACACAACATGGGAAAACTAACAACAGACAACATGGATTTATGCCCAATAGAAATACCCTAACTGCAATAGCTACAATAACGGAAATAATTGCAATAGAAAAAAGCAAGGGTAACCAGATCAATATAATTTTAAGGGATGTTTTAAGGCTTTTGATAAAGTTTGGCATTTAGGCTTGAAATATAAAATATTAAAACTGGGACTTAACGAATACTTGCTAAGAATATTGTGTAACTATTTAGATGATAGGAGAGCACAAATTCAAATTGGAAACTTTTTGGGAACTATGTTTAATCTTGGAGAGTGAGTAATTGCTGAGTGATGCCTTTCCACACTATATACAATTTATACTTCTGCATTAACACCTCAACCTACCTTGAAAGAGAATATAATGTTTAAGGATGATATTACTCAAATAGTATCATACCCAGGAAATCAACTCTCACTGTAGGTAATCACTTGCAAGAGCTGATAAAAAAACATAAACGATTTTTAGGAAAAATGGAAAATTGTACAAATAAGAACAAATTCAAGATAATACCAATAGCCAAGATTAAAACAAGTCCAGTAATAGTCGACCAGGAACTATACCCATACGACACTGAAGGCAGGATGCTTGGATTAAAACTAACAAAAGAGGATATATAACATACTTAAAAGATAAAGAACGACAGGCAAGAATAAGATTATAAAAAATAAAACGCTTTAAGAACCTTAGCATTAATAACAAAAGAAAGATTTATATTGCCCTTGTTAAATCAATTATGGACTACCCACCCATCCTATTGAACACCCTTAGTAAAACGTGCATTAAAAGGTTACAAACAGTACAAAATATAGCCCTCAGATTTATATATAACATAAAATATACAGACCACATCAATAATGAACAGCTACACAAGAGAGCAAACCTCTTAGCAATAAATGTAGATATACACAACAAAGCTGTAAATATTTGGAAAAAAATGACTGAACTTAACACAGAAACATATCAAAACTTGATAAATAATATAGACAACGAAGAATTCCAAGAACACAGTTGGTTTAAATCAGCCAGGAAGAAAGTAATTGAACCATCTCCTGCCCCAATATACATATAAAACATTAATAGAGAGAATAAAAGATAAGAGTGACCTACCAGCTCCACAAGAACCTGGCAGGCCTCTCCATACAGTGTACCTTTAGACTAACATAACTAATATTTAACATTTAACATTTAACATTTAACATTGAACTAACATCTTAGCAAAAAAAATAAATAAATAAAATAAAAAATAAAAAATGTGACTACCCTCCCAGCTACACAAGGACCTGGGCGGGCTCACTAACTCCATCAAAAAAAAA
>NW_024737068.1:3057132-3176827 GCF_018991925.1 Homarus americanus
AAAAATAGGAAATCAAAAACTCTATAATGAATAGGCCTTTAAGGGCACTCAACAAAATGATATATCCAGCACTGGAGAAAAATGGTATAAAATAGAACTATTAACTCCACTCCTGAGTAGGCCTGCGCCACAAAGCAAAATTATATTACCCAACAGATACACACCTCCTAACCCAACTTAAACACCTTCATCATTTCTGGGGAACAAGGGTTATACCTGGAGATTTGAAATTATAAGGAAATATTAAATGCACACAGCATACATTAGTAATCGAAAAAATAAAATAATTCACACACAAAAAATATTGTCACTATTATTAAGAAGCTACTGAGTCCACTCAATACCGTGAACCATGCTTCTAACCTAACACACACACAGATTCCACCTGCATTCCAGAAGTCGTTTAAGGCACAACCAACAGGCACCCAGAGTTTAAGGCCCAAATCGCCTTTTCCACCTTGGAAAAATGCACTTAAGCTCCACTGGACTCTTGGTTCCAGTGTGCGACCCCAGAGTCACTCAGCTGGCTTCACTTTTACCCCAGTACATCCATGAAACGGAAGGGAAGGAGCTAATCAGATTTGCAGGTTGTGCTGAGAGAAGCTTTTAGCTTCCTTGTTAGCAAAAGGGTTTCTGTACTAAGGAAGCTTGAGAAATGTGGTAATAGGAGCCGAGGTAGAGGAGAGCTGATGACCCCAAACGATCGTCACGTCGTTAGCTGGGCACCCAGAAGGCTAGGGTTCCCTCAAGAGATCCTTCTTTGCTCCCGCTAATCTGTTAGTGACAAGGGCTACACTGATCGGTCCAACGGCGACAATCGCCAAGGCGTTAGCTTAGGCCTACGTGAAATATTTTCCTCCTAACTAATAAGAACATAAGAACATAAGAAAATAAGGAGTCTGCAATAGGCCGGTTGGCCTGTGCATGGCAGCTCCTGTCGAGATTACTACCAATCTCTATCATCCATGAATCTATCTAGCCTCCTTTTGAAACTTTCCTGAGTTCCAGCACTTACTACAAAGTTGCTAAGCTTGTTCCACTCCTCCACCACCCTATTTGTGAACCAGTTTCTTCCTATCTCCCTCCTAAACCTAAACTTATCCAACTTGAATCCGTTGCTCCGAGTCCTATCCTCCTCGGATATTATAAGAACTTTATCTATATCCCCTTTATTGATTCCTTTCACCCACTTAAATACTTCTATCATATCTCCCCGCACTCTTCGTCTTTCTAGGGAATGCAAGTTAAGTTTCTTTAAACTATCCTGATATGGAAGGTTTCTGAGTCCCGGAATCATTTTTGTCATTCTTCGCTGCACCGACTCTAGTGAATTTATATCCATTCTATAATAGGGGCACGAGAACTGAACACCCGTAACATTATTCTGACTGATAAACGATCTATCATTACTTTTAATTTTATAACTGATATTTAGTTTCATAATTCGCCTCCATATTAATTCGGTAAATAACATTTAGTATCATATAGGCCTAGTTCCACAACCTCTCGCTACGTGTGAGGGAGCGCGGTCTTCCCTCAGACGACCTTGAACTCAGCATCGCTCAAGGCGCGGCGTTTGAATTTACACTGAATTTCTGAATATTACATATATATATATATATATATATATATATATATATATATATATATATATATATATATATATATATATATATATATATATATATATATATATATATATATATATATGTAAATCCACAATGACAACGTGGATAAGATAAATCTTGATAAAATCACACGGGAAGATGGAAACAACGGAGTACCTTAGCTTTCGTCTTTATTCAAGACATCTTCAGAGGCAACTGGATTACATGGACAGAGAGAGGCTTAAATATACAGGGTGACCTAAAAACATGAGGTCAGGTCAAAATGATGACATCCACTAATCCCCACACCAACACACACGTAGAGGAGCTTAAGAGAAGGGAGGTGACGTGACTAGCCAAGTCAGGTCAGAAAAAAGGGACCCACAAAATAACTATCATACATCTAGATCAAAGGTTTTCAAAGCATTTTTAACCTTGGGCCACTGACAAATAAATTTATGTAACATATTATCAGTTTTGAACTGACCATCACTAAGGTTTATTGATTTTAATTCCTTAATCAAACTAGCTTCAACAAGAAGTCTTTCTGTGACACAAGATGATTTGAATACTTCTAAGCTTTTTTCCCAAGCAATGGGGTGATTATTATTCCTAACATGAACAAACAAGGCACTGCTTTCAGATGCAGTTCTGATATTATACTTATGTTGTTTGATTCTAAGCTGCAGTGTTTTTCCTGTCTGACCTACATAATTACAATTACATTTGCTACATGGAATACAATAAACACTTCCATTTACATTCAAACATGGGCTATTCCTACTTTCATTTCTTAAAGATAAATTACAACTGCTAGATTTAACTATTGAACATGATACTTTCCTGAAATTGATAGAGTTATGCGTAACTAACAATGTGTTTAGAGCAAATGGGAAGTTCTACAAACAAATATTTGGTATGAGCATGGGTAATTGTCTTTCTGCTCCTCTAGCCTGTATATATATGGAGTTTTTTGAGTCTAGATTACTTCCCAATATAGTGGACTTTATTCCTCCATGGTATAGATATGTAGATGATGTTCTTTGTCTTTGGCCTAAAAACAGTGACCCATTGGAATTTTTAGACAAGCTTAATAATATTGTCCCTAGTATCACATTCAAAATTGAAAGAGAAATAAATGAATCCCTTCCATTTCTTGATATGCTAATCATGAGAAATGGCCAAAACTATAAATTTAAGGTATATAGAAAGCCCACACAGGTAGACAGTTTCATTCACTTTTTATCGAATCACCTTGAGTCTACCAAAATGTCAGTTTTTTCTGTTATGTTTTTAAGATGTCTGCGTATTTGTGACTCTGAATTTATTGACGATGAATTGAAACACATTCGTTCTATTGCACATAAACTCGGGTACCCTTCTGTGTTTGTTGATCGTTGTTTCAAAAGGGCTAAAAAATCCTTTCATTCCTCTCAAACCAGACATGTTCCTACACTTAAGAATATTTTGACTCTGCCCTATCGTAATGAATTTGTCCCGTTAGTTCGGTCCCTCAAGCTTCTAAATATTAATGTTGTTTTCAAGTATGACTCCACCATTACCAATATGTTAATAAGGAATAGCCCATGTTTGAATGTAAATGGAAGTGTTTATTGTATTCCGTGTAGCAAATGTAATTGTAATTATGTAGGTCAGACAGGAAAAACACTGCAGCTTAGAATCAAACAACATAAGTATAATATCAGAACTGCATCTGAAAGCAGTGCCTTGTTTGTTCATGTTAGGAATAATGGGCCAGTCGGCCTCCTGCAGTATCCCACTTTCTTATGTTCTAATAATCACCCCATTGCTTGGGAAAAAAGCTTAGAAGTATTCAAATCATCTTGTGTCACAGAAAGACTTCTTGTTGAAGCTAGTTTGATTAAGGAATTAAAATCAATAAACCTTAGTGATGGTCAGTTCAAAACTGATAATATGTTACATAAATTTATTTGTCAGTGGCCCAAGGTTAAAAATGCTTTGAAAACCTTTGATCTAGATGTATGATAGTTATTCTGTGGGTCCCTTTTTTCTGACCTGACTTGGCTAGTCACGTCACCTCCCTTCTCTTAAGCTCCTCTACGTGTGTGTTGGTGTGGGGATTAGTGGATGTCATCATTTTGACCTGACCTCATGTTTTTAGGTCACCCTGTATATTTAAGCCTCTCTCTGTCCATGTAATCCAGTTGCCTCTGAAGATGTCTTGAATAAAGACGAAAGCTAAGGTACTCCGTTGTTTCCATCTTCCCGTGTGATTTTATCAAGATATATATATATATATATATATATATATATATATATATATATATATATATATATATATATATATATATATATATATATATATATATATATATATATGCTGATAGCTTTCGTGTAATTCACATCTTCAGGGGTGAGTACAGACTAAGGAGTAATACATAACAAGGCGTATATATATATATACAGTAGAGGAGGGTGAGATCAAGTCCACAATGATCAGGTCACTAGGTAGTGACCCTACTAATCTTCCAAAACACCGTAGCAGTCGGTACTCAGGTCAGAGGGTAAGACGACCGAACCTTCTCACCTGGTTACAAATCTTCTTAATTACGAAATTATCCAGTTTGTACATACCCTTACTCAAATTCATGTTGACGGATTCGGTACGTTTAATGAGACTGGATTCCATAATTTTCTACCGTCAATTGAAGTGCAAGGTAATATTGACGAGGCATTATCCCAGTCAATGCAATGCTTATTATCCCTCAAATGAACAAACAGAGCATTGGATTCCTGGCCTGTCCTAACACTATATTTATGTTGTTTAAGTCTAGTTACAAGATCTCTACCTGTCTGGGCTAAGTAAAACATATTACATTCCTTGCAAGGAACCTAATAAATGCAGCCACCTGTAATGTTGGGGTAGTTCTTGATTAACATTTGTTTAACAGTGCATGAGTTTTTAAATGCCACATGACGTTCCAGGTTTTAAGTTGTAAAGGAATTTGAGATAATTTTTTGTGAAATGGTAATACTAAGAGATTCTTATGGTCTTGGGTGGGCTTGGCCTCAGTTATATAAAAATATTTCTTTGTAATGTTAAGGCATTTGTCTATAAAGGATCTAGGGTACTGAAAGTTCAAGCCAATATTATAGATATATTTATATTCCTCATCAATGAATTCTGGGCTGCAAATTCTCAAAGCACGTAAAAACATTGATGAAAAAATACTGACTGTTTGACTCTATCATGGTGGGCAGAATAATAATGAATGTATGAACACACATTAGTAGGTTTCCTATAAATACTGAACTTAAAGGTGTTACCTATTCTGTGGATCAGACAGTCTAGGAATGGCAATTTACAGTCCTACTCTAATTCCACAGTGAATTTGATCGAGGGGGCTAAGTTGTTAAGTTGTGGCAGGAAAGCTTTTAGGTCCTCATTACATGGCCAGAGACATAATACATCATCTACATATCTAAACCAGACTGCTGAAGGTGGTAGAATATTACTTAATAGTTTCTTTTCAAAGAATTCCATATATAGGTTGCCTAATACTGGTGAGAGTGGATTACCCATTGCCATGCCAAAATTTTGAGCATGATATTCTCCAGTGAATTCAAATTTACAATCCTTAATACATAGTTTGATGAGTTCGATGAAGTCACCTTTCGAGACGGGCAATGAAATATTATCCAGGGAATCTATGAGGAACTCCAGTAAATCATCAGTTTAAAATCATAATTAATGTGTAAGTTATTGAGTTTATCAACCAGATCCATATTATTCTTAATATTAGAGTTAGAAATGTTGCCAACTAGGGGATTTAGTAAAGAAACTAACCATTTAGATAATTTACAAGAGATTGACCCAACTGAGCTAATGATGGGTCTTGCTGGGTTATTAGGCTTGTGGAAGTAAAATGTTTAATGAGAGTAGCTTTGCCTCTCAATAGAGACTTAAATTTTTTGTTGAACTGTTTGTTAACAGTGTTGAGAGGATTATTTATGAGCTTAGAATATGTTGCAGCATCACATAAAAGGTCATTCATTTTAAAAATATAATCATCTTTGTTTAAAATCACTTCTGTGTTGGCTTTATCTGCTTTAGTGACATGTTGATCCTTATTTTTCTTAAGGGCTTGGATTGCTTTGGTGAATCGTTTTGGACAGTTTGGAACACAAGGCTTAGACATAGATGCATACACAACACCTTTACACAGGTTCACTTCTTCACTTGTCAAATTGCTTAATTTCTCCAAATTGCAAAATGCTCTGGCTATGTCAACATTGTCGACTCCCTTGTTAGAGCCATCAAAACTTAAACCAAAGCCGAGGGCACACAAGGTATCATTGTCTAGTTATTTAGAGGAGAGATTCACTACACAGTTGCGATTGGCATCCTTTGTCCACGAAATAAAGAAAATTGAAGTTGATGAAGCTTTCCGTATTGTAAGAAAAAAAAGCGTGTTTTTAATATGACCATACCGAGTGATTGGAAAAAGTTCAAGTTGGATTACTGTTTTGATAACCTGAGACATGAGCGTTCTGATCTTCAAGCTAAGATAGACACATGTGGAGGGCTCCATCTACTGTGGGAGGGGCGGTTACAGCGTCTTTCCGACGTTCGCGCTTATATGCCTCGGTTTGCAGTCGGGCTAACTCGAAAGTATTGACACCTTCCCGTGTGGTGCTTCTCCAAGCGTTACAATGTGGAGTAATCGAGTCCCGGGTGAGGGGATCGATTTAGCACCTTTTCAGGTTTGTCTTAAGACTATCCTTATAAGTTTTCAATTGCCCGCCAGCATTACGTTTACTATTCGTTAGGTGACTGTAAAGCAGATGCCTTGGCAGTCACTGTCGTCATGCGGGTAACATTGCCAGTCCAACGTAGTTGTTCATGGATAATGGTAGCCTTGATGCACCTACAGTTGGTGTCAGCAAGATTGCTGGCATTTGTTCTCTTCTCTTCCCACCGAACTCGGAGGATGGAACGTAGACTACGTTGGTGAAAGTTTTTTAGTGCCTTGAGGTGCCTCCTGTATGTGACCCATGTCTCACTGCCATATAGTAGGATGGGCAGGACCACTGCTCGATATACTTGCGACTGTGGATAATTTCAGCTCCCTACAGCTGAAGACACAATTTAGGAGTCCGCCCAAGGCGTGAGATGCACATCTGATCCGATGTGGGTAATATTAGAGAGGGTAGTACCGTTCAGCTGGGTGGTTGGGGGAGGTGTGGGTGAACTAGGTTTAGGCTGAAAGAGAATATGAGTCTTACGTACATTCACCTCAAGGCCGAAGTGTGCATAGCATCTGTGTAGGTGTTCAGGAGCTCCTGTAGGTTGTGTTCAGTGTGAGCAACAAGGGTGAGGTCGTCTGCATACTGAAGTTCAGTAATGGAAGCTGCCGACACCTTTGTTCTTGCCTGGAGTCGTCACCCGGTACTCGATGTTCACCCCGCCGGCTAAGTTGGCACTGGCACGAGTAAGGATGGCAGCCAAGAAAATGGAAAAGAGAGTTGGTGCCAGTACACACCCGTGTTTAACCCCTGTTTGGATGGGGAAGAACTCAGACTGAGCGCCGTTATGCAGGACACTGCCGTTCCATCGTGAAGTTGCCTCACAATGGAGATGAATTTTGGTGGGCAGCCAAAACGGCTGAGGGTCCACCAGAGGGTTTCCTTGTTGACCGAGTCGAAGGCCTTGGTTAGGTCGATGAAAGCCATGTACAGGTCACGTCGATGTTTTCTGCAATTTTCCTGTATCTGACGGGCAGCAAAGATCATGTCAGTGGTGACACGTGATGGTCTAAAGCAACATTGAGATTCTGGGAGGATGTTTTCCGCCTCAGGATGAAGTCTGTTTAGGAGGACTCGGGCGATAATACTGCCAGCTCTCGAACAGCGAGATCCAGCGGTAGTTGCCACAGTCTGACCGGTCTCCCGTGTTCTTATAAATATTGTCATTGGAGGCGTCTTAAGGAGCCTGGAGGATTTCCTCCTTTTGCCGTATATTCTCCAGGAGAGAGTGGAGACAGCTGGTAAGCAGAGGTCATCCTGCTTTATACACCTCGGTTGGGATTCCATCAGGCCCCGAGGCTTTGTTATTTTTCATCTGTTTGATGGCAGTAGCTATCTCATCGAGGGATGGAGGGTAGCTCAGGTTGGTCGCCTCTGGATGCTGAGGGACCAGCTGGGTAGTCAGGAAATCAACATTAGTGTTTCAGTTGAGCAGTGAATGGTAGTGCCCTTACCAGGGCTGAAGAGGAAGGGGGCTGCGCTACGGGTGATTGGCCCATATAAAGTTTTAGAGGAATTGAAAAATTCGCACGTCATGTACTGAACTGCACTATTTTGTGTTTCACATGCACTATTTTCAAACCAGTCTTTCTTTAGATTGCGAAGTTCCCGCTGGGCCGCCGCTTTCTTCTTGCTTTGGTTTGAGACTGAGGGTTGGTCTGCCAGTCATTAAAAGCGGCACGTTTATCATCGACGAGTGCACTATTTGCCGGGTCATTTTCATCAAACCAGTCCTGGGGTATTCTTTCGAGCTGGCCGAGGATCTCTCTGCAGGTTTTTGTCATACCAGTGTGGCACTGGGATTTACGTTGTTTGCTGTTGGGTTGTTTATCAGCCCATGTTCGAGTTGTTCTCTGAAAGCATGTGTTACTGCTGGATCCTCCTGACGATTAGTGTTAAACCTCTTCTGGAGGCTTACTGCCTTCGCCGTTTTGGGGTGACGTGAAGTGAGAGCTTGGCTCTGACAAGTCGATGATCAGTGTCACAGTGATCTGAGCCATGCATGGCACGGGTGGTGAGGACATCACGGCGATCTCTTTCTCTGATAATGATGTTGTCAATGAGATGCCAGTGTTTGGATCGTGGGTGTTACCACGAACCCTTGAACTTGTCGGCTTGCCTAAACAAGGTATTGATAATAGTGAGGTTGTGTGCATGTAAGGGCAGAAACGATCCTCCGGCTAGTTACCGCTGCTAACTCGCTCGTTTGCTGGTGCAGACGACACTTGGGGTGGTTGGACGGAGGTGATAACGGCAGCAACCCTCTCCGCCGCGGGCAGATTCAACCCAGCCGCCATACCGTCAGTATCTAGCTACCCTGCTGTCCGTCAAATTCTGGCTGTGATCTCATCATAGGTCCTGGACTCGTGGGCTGTGTTCCCAGACCTTCACCTATCAACTGCCAACTCTCTGGTCATCTACTACTACCGCATACCACGACCATCAATTCATCACATTCCGTCGGTGCCCCGGTGTTCTCCTGCCTTTTCAAGACGTTGCTGAGTGTGGAGTGAATGGACGCTTCCCTACCCTGAGTGTGCATCACCGTGTTCCAGAACCTTCCCCAGGGCCACTGCCGTAGGAAATATTTGTTCATTGTTTGATCCAATTAATTGCTGACTCCCATTATTTGTTTGATTCCTTTAATTGTTGCTTCCATTAATTGTTTGACTCCCGTAATTATTTGATGATTGTTGAGTGGTGTCAGAGTTTTGTTATATTTTTATAGTAAAGAGATGCCAATCTCTAACGGTTGTTTGTTATTCCTCGGAAAACCATGGTCCTTGACTTTCCTATATTAAGATCCTGATTAGCCTGGTAAGGGATTTCTATCCCTAAGTCCCAGGCCTTTACAGTGCAGCACACTTGCTGGGGAGGAGTAGGTTGTTGGGATTACACTTGCCTAGGCCATTTCTGCCCAAAGGTAGCATCTCTGCCAACTCTGGTATTTAAGTCACCAAGGATCACAACCTTGTCTTCTCTTGGGATAGAGGTTAGCACTCTGTCGAGGTCGGTATAAAAGGTCTCCTTGATGTCATCCTCTGTATCCAGTGTTGGGGCGTATACACTGATGAAAAAGGCATGATGTGAGTGACTCAGTGGGACTCGAAGCGTCATGAGGCGCTCGTTGACACCAATAGGAATTTCAGTTAGCCTGTGTAGGATGCGTTGGCGGATGTTAAAGCCAACTCCATAAATGTGGTTTCTCTCTGCGGCAGGCTTACGCTTCCAGAAGAAGGTATAGTCAGACTCTCGTTCTTTGAGTTGACCATCATCTGGGAGCCGGGACTCACTAATGGCTGCTATGTCGATGTTATACCTAGCCGGTTCTTTTGCCACCCACAAGGGCAGTTCTTCTTTCAGGGCTCTCATTTGTGCCAGTATCCAGAAGGGTCCTGACATTCCATGCAGCGACCATAAGAGTTTGTATGGTTTGTGTTAGTTTGGATCTGTGATTTTGATTGTGCTTTCGATTGCATAAGGATGACCTTACTGGGTGCGGTTGCCCAGTCAGGTTGGGTTTTTAGTCAGGCTATGTTTAGGGCACCTTTTATAGTCCCCTCCCCATTGCAATGCTGCTTAGATCCCAATGCAAAACTACCATCTTATCTGTGCCGCCCATATACAGAGTTGTGACTAGAGACTCCCGTGACTCATCTCTGCCTGTCCCCGTCGCCACTCTTCCATCGCCATAGGACTTTTGATGGTTTAAGGGTTTTGATGACGATGAGAGGTTGTGTACTGGCAGGGCAAGTTGCTTTCCTGTTCGCCACGAGAGCTAGTCAACGACGGCAGCTGAAAGCGAGAGTGAGCAAACAGTGCTTGTACCTTAACACTGACATGACATAATGCTGCCACACTAGACGCATTTTATCACCCTGTGTGTATTATTACACACACACACACACACACACACACACACATATATATATATATATATATATATATATATATATATATATATATATATATATATATATATATATATATATATATATATATATATATATATATATATATATATATATATATATATATATATATATGCTAATAACACAAGGAAAGAAGAAAACACGAAGTTCCCAAGCGCTTTCGTGGAATTCACATCTTCAGAGGTGAGTACAGACTGCTACTCACCCCTGAAGATGTGAATTACACGAAAGCGCTTGGGAACTTCGTGTTTTCTTCTTTCCTTGTGGTTATCAGCATATATATATATATATATATATATATATATATATATATATATATATATATATATATATATATATATATATATATATATATATATATATATGTAAATATACAGTTTTTCATCCTAAGCCGTTATGAATCTTTTATTGTCAATAATAAACATTTCACAACCTCACTTACATATGTTTAACAAACCCTCACCTCAGCCACCTCCATTCCACTACCTCCACTACACCATCTCCACCAAACCACCTCCTCTATAATACCTCTACTCCTATTACTTCAACCAAACTACCAGCAACTCCAACACCTCCACCCTCATCACCGCCAACACACCACCTCCACCACACCACCTTCACCACCTCCATCATCCTCCAGCCCACTACCTCTACCCTCACGATATCGATCCTACCACCTTCTCCCTCACTACCAAATTCACCCCTCCACCTCCATCCCCATCATCTTCGCCCTCAAATCCCTAGCCCTCTACCACCATCCATACCCCCACCACTACCCTATTCATCTCTATCCCCACTACTTCTCCCCCCACCATCTCAACCATCATCACCTCCACCATCACAGTCTCAACCTCCCCCACCTCTACCCTTACCACTTCCACCCCCACCCAAATCCCCACTTTCTCCTCCTCCACCACCTCTATCCCCGACATCTCTACCCCCACCACTTCCTTCCCACAACCTCCACCCTCACCACCTCCACTCACTTCTACCTTTATTCTCAAGACCTTCACTCTCACCCTCACCTTTACGTCCTCCACCTCCACCACCTCTATCCCCACTATTTCCACCTCCACCACCCCCACTGCACTACCCCCACCCTCACCACCTCCACCTTCAACTCCTTCACACAATCACCTTCACCAACCCCAACACCTCCACAACCTCCACCATCGCTGCCTCACATTCTCACATAAGTAATATCCACACACACACACACAGTTTCTCCAGAAGAATCCATCTTCATACACCGTAAAAATATTGCTCGCGCTCCGTTTATAAATATAAATACCAGACGATGTTACGCGAACACTTTCATCTTTTGAAGATGGCCATGTTGATGTTTCAAGTCTTGCTACATAGGACCGCCATGTTGGTATTTCAAGTCTGGCTACAGAGGACCGTCATATTGGTGTTTCAAGTCTGGCTACAGAGGACTGCCATGTTGGTGTTTCTAGTCTGGCTACAACGACTCCTATGTTGGTGTTTAAAGTCTGGCTATAGAGGACCGCCATGTTGGTATTTCAAGTCTGGCTGCAGAGGACCGCCATATTGGTATTATAAGTCTGTCTACGGAAAGCAGCCATGTTTGTATTTGTGCTATAGGGGTATTTCAATAATATTTGCTTTTTGGGGTCTCCATGTTTATACTTTATGTAGGGGTGTGGGGGGTGGGGAGGTGAGAGGCTCCATACTAAGGCAGTTGGTGATGGCCGCCACATTGAAACAGGTGGTTAGTGTCGCCACATTAAAACAGCTGGTAAGGGCTGCCATATTGAAACAGGTGGTTAATGTCGCCATATGGAGACAGCTGGTGAGGCTGCCAATTTTGAAACAGGTGGTGAGTCTTACCATATTCAAACAGCTGGTGATGGCCCCCATATTGAAACAGCTGGTGTGGACCGTCACATTGAAAGATGTGGTGAAGGCCGCCATATTCACACAGGTGGTAAGGCCTGCCATATTGAAACAGCTGGTGATGGCCGCCATATTGAAACAGCTGGTGATGGCCGCCATATTGAAACAGCTGGTGATGGCCGCCATATTGAAACAGCTGGTGATGGCCGCCATATTGAAACAGCTGGTGATGGCCGCCATATTGAAACAGGTGGAGAGGTGTGCCAGGGAAGGAGGGGGGCGGTTATCGAGCTCTGGTCTTTCATAAGCACTGAGGGCCGCTTCTCAAGAGTCCGCCCGCTGTTTGATCAGTCGACCTCCGGCGCCGATATTAAATTTAGGAATCCAAATCCACGTCCTTCTTGCACTTTGTAAACATAAGAGTGTGTAGATGGGTGATGAGGGAGAGAGGGAGGGAGGGAGGGTGTGTTGGTGGGTGGTAAGGGAAGGAAGGAGGGTGTGTGAGTGGGTGGTGAGGAGGGAGGAGGGAGGGAAGGGAGGGTGGGTGGATGGGTATGGTGTTGAGTGATGAAGAAGGGAGAGAGGGTGTGTAGGTAGGAGAGGGTGTGTTGGTGGGTGATGAGGGGGGTAGAGGGAGGGTGTGTGGGTGGATGAGTAGGGCGTTAAAGAGAGAGGGTGTGTGGAGTGGGTGATGAGGAAGGGAGGTGTGTGTGTGGGTGGGTGAAGAGGGAGGAAGAGTATGTGGGTGGGTGATGGGGAGGAAGTGAGGTGTGTGGGTGGATGATGGGGGAAGGCAGGGAGGGTGTGTTGGTGGGTGATAAGGAAGGAAGGGAGTGTGTGGGTGGGTGGTGAGGGAGGAAGGGAGGGTGTGCGGCTGAGTGAAGAGGGAAGGGAGGGAGGGAGGGAGGGAGGGAGAATAGTGAGGGTGGGGGGGGGAGGGCGTTGTGGGTGGATGGTTATGGCGAGAGAGAGAGAGAAAAGTGTGTGGAGTGGGTGATGAGGGAGGGAGGGAGGTGTATGTTTGGATGGATGATGAGGGAGGAAGTGAGGGTGTGTTATTGGATGATGGGGGGAAGGAGGGAGTTTTTTTTTGGGGGGGGCAGAGAAAAGAGGGGTGAAAGAAGATTAGAGGTGGGGGAAGGAAGTTATAGTTCGGAAATTGAAGAAATTTAGGAGGAGGTAAGAGAGGGCGGGCTGGCCGCCTAGCTAAGCTAATGGTGTGTTTGGGTTGTCATGGGTTAGTTATTGTCTGTCGGTACAGGCACTAGACATCCTACTCTATCCCATATATGGGTGTTTTGAGGGCCTTATTTCATATTCCGCCGACTCTACTGGCGGATGCTGGTCTAGGGAAGTTGTCTATTGCCTGGCCGTATAGATCGGGGGTGGTAATGGACCTTTTGAGATTTGGTAACTTTTTGGGAACTATGTATGGTTGTTGTCGTTATCTGGTGGGAGTCTTTGAAGGAGTTCTTGCTCTGATCGTTATATCTTTTGCCAAACTCTGCTGGCCAGGGTGTGTAGCTGCTGGTTGATGGGTTTTATTCTCAGGTCTCTATATATCTCGGCTGCGGTTCTGGTGAAGGGGTATCTTTCACCTCTGACGAATCTTAGGCTTTATTTTGGATCACCTGTAATTTGAATATTTGAGTGGTGCTCATAGTATGAAGAGGTACTGCTGGGTAAGTTAATATCGGTATGATAAATGATGTCACCATGCGGAGTTTTATTTTCTCAGGAAGCGCTTTAAAGTGGTATAGTTTTTTCAGCTCTCTTCTTGCCCTTTCCTTCCTGGTGTGGACATGATTAGTGAGTGTGTGGGGTCGGTGATGAGGGAGGGATGGAGGGAGGGAGGGAGGGTGTGGGTGGATGATGAGATTATGCGGGATGTCGAGTATATGGTAAGGGAGGGGAGCAGTGTGGAGTGGCTAGGAAGGTCGTGAAAGATGAAGATGGGAGGGAGGGAGTACGGGCTGTGAGGGAGAATCTCTGGGCGATAAGGGTGGGAGAGTGTGGCAGATGAGAGAAGCGGAGTAGAGGTAAGGGGAAAGAGAAATAAAGGTTGATGGTAGAGAGGAGTAGGATGGTGAAGGATGTTAGGCTAATCGGTGAGGGTGGAAGGGCAGAAGGGAGGTGAGAGGGAGGGAATGAGGGGAAAGGATAAGGGAAAAGTGAGGAATGGAACGACGGAGAGAAAAGAGTAGGGGAAAAAGATGGAGAGTATAATCGTAAGAGGGGGTTAAGGTAAGGATAGAAGGAAGGAAGGGTGATGGGGAGGTAAGGGAGATGGGAAGGTAAGGGTGATGGGAGGGAAAGAGTGATGAGAGATAACGGTGATAGGGAGGTAAAGGTGATGGCAGGGTAAGTGTGATGGGAAGGCAAGGGTGATGGGGAGGTAAGGATGATGGGAGGTAAGGGAGATGGGAAGGTAAGGGTGATGGGAGGGAAAGAGTGATGAGAGATAACGGTGATAGGGAGGTAAAGGTGATGGCAGGGTAAGTGTGATGGGAATGCAAGGGTGATGGGGAGTTAAGGGTGATGGGAGGGTAAGGGTGATGAGAAGGAATGGGTGATGGGAGGGTAAAGGTGATGGGAAGGAAAGGCTGTTGGGAAGGTAAAGGTGATACGGAGGTAAGGGTGGTGGGGAGGTAAGGGTGGTGGGAAGATAATGGGTGATGGAAAGGTAAAGGAGATGGGGAGGGAAGGGGGTTGGAAAGGTATGGGTGATGAGAAGGTAAGGGTAACGAGGAGGCAAGGATGATGGAAATGTCATGGTGATGGGAGGTCTGGGTGATGGGAAGGTAGGGTGATGGGAAGGTAAGGGTGATGGGAAGGTAAAGGTGACGGGGAGGTAAGGGTGGGTGGGAAGATAATGGGTGATGGAAGGTAAAGGAGATGGGGAGGGAAGGGGGTTGGAAAGGTATGGGTGATGAGAGGTAAGGGGTAACGAGGAGGCAAGGATGATGGAAATGTCATGGTGATGGGAGGTCTGGGTGATGGGAAGGTAAGGGTGATGGGAAGGTAGGGTGATGGGAAGGTAAAGGTGACGGGAGGTAAGGGTGATGGGGAGGTAAAGGTGGTGGGGAGGTGAAGGTGATAGGGAGGTAAGGGTGAAGGGAGGTAAGGGTGATGGGAAGATAATGGGTGATGGGAAGGTAAAGGTGATGGGGAGGTAGGGTGGTGGGGAGGTAAGGGTGGTGGGAAGATAATGGGTGATGGAAAGGTAAAGGAGATGAGGAGGTAAGGGTGGTGGGGAGGTAAGGGTGGTGGGAAGATAATGGGTGATGGAAAGGTAAAGGAGATGGGGAGGGAAGGGTGTTGGAAAGGTATGGGTGATGAGAAGGTAAGGGTAACGAGGAGGCAAGGATGATGCGAATGTCATGGTGATGGGAGGTCTGGGTGATGGGAAAGTAGGGCGATGGGAAGGTAATGTGTGATGGAAAGGCAAGGGCGATGGCAGCTTAGGGTGATGGAAATGAAAGGGTGATGGGGAGTGTAGAGAGAGAGAGAGAGAGAGAGAGAGAGAGAGAGAGAGAGGCAACACTCATCATAAAAACCCATCTTCTTCCATTTGTATCAACTCTCACAATCCTCTTTGTCCATTATCTGCTTTACTTACCTCACTTGCCCCCTCCCCCCTGTCTCCTCTCCCTAAACTGTCCCTCTCTCCTTCTCTTTCTTTGCTTCTCTCCTTCTTTCTTCATTTCTCCTTCCTTTCTTACCATACTCCATCCATCCAACCATCCATTCTTCTCCCTCTCTGTCCCTCCAACTTACTCTCCATCTTTCCCTTCCTTCTCTTTCTCCCCATTTCCTTCCTCTTTAACAATAATCACGCCTTCCCTCATCATCATCCTGAAGTAACTTTTTTAATAAACACCAGACAAGATATTTACCGAGTTATTAATGGTATTTAAGGAAGATATTTTGCTTTTACTTTTTTGGATGTAGTGTGTGGTCTGAACTCATTTACTGATTATAAAATTTACTTTAATCTATATACAGTATGTATTTCGTATGATATATATAAATAAATCTATTTTATCTAATTCTCTTAAATCTGCATATGTCCATGTCATAACTGATCAATGATTATTTTTATTTAAAATGGCTTTTTAATAATTATTAAAAAGCCATTTTAAATAAAAATAATCATATTCTTTCTTTTCTAAATATTTTTTAATCTTATACCGTTGCCTTATTAACCTAGTTTGGGAATTCAATTTATAAATAAATAAATATATATATATATATATATATATATATATATATATATATATATATATATATATATATATATATATATATATATATATATATATATATATATATATATATATATATATATACATATATGCATAGTGTATATATATATATATATATATATATATATATATATAAATATATATATATATATATATATATATATATATATATATATATATAAATATATATATATATATATATATATATATATATATATATATATATATATATAAAATATATATATATATATATATATATATATATATATATATATATATATATATATATATATATATATATATATATATATATATATATATATATATATATATATATATATATATATATACAGTATTATTGTATAAGTGGCTAGGTATAACATCGACATCACAGCCATTAGTGAGTCCCGGCTCCCAGACGAGGATCGACACACAGAACAGGGATCGGCTATACCTTCTTCTGGAAGGAAAACCTTCTGCAGAGAGAAAACGCATTTAAGGAGTTGGCTTTGCCATTCACCAGCGCATCCTACACAGGCTAACTGAAAGACCTGTTGGGATCGACGAGTGCCTCATAACGCTCAAAGTCCCACTGAATCATTCACGTTATGCCTTTTTCATCAGTGAATACGCCTCAACACTGGATGCAGAGAATGACATCAAGGAGGCCTTTTACTCCGACCTCGACAGAGTGTTAACCTCTATCCCCAGAGAAGATAAAGTTGTGCTCCTTGGTGACTTCAATGCCAGAGTTGGCAGAGATGTTGACGTTTGACAGGGAATCATAGGGAGAAATGGACTAGGCAAGTGTAATCCCAACGGCCTACTCCTCCTCAGCAAGTGTGCTGCACACAACCTCACTATCACCCACGATCCAAACACTGGCATCTCATCGACTACATCATTGTCAGAGAAAGAGATCAACGAGATGTCCTCATCACCCGAGCCATGCGTGGCTCAGATTAGTGCAACACTGATCATCGGCTCGTCAGAGCTCTCACTCCACATCACCCCAAAACTATGAAGACAACATGCCTCAAGAAGTGATTTTAACACGAAGCGACTGGAAGATCCAACGGTAGCACATGCTTTCGGAGAGCAGCTGGAACATGGGCTGATAAACAACCAGACAATAAACAACCCAATTCCCAGGCCGAATTGGGTATTCTCGACACAGTCATGACAAAAACCTGCAGAGAGACCCTCGGCCAGATCGAAAGGATACACGAGGACTGATTTTATGAAAATGTTCCGGAAATCAATGTACTCGTCGATGATAAACGTGGTGCTGTAACAATGGCATGAGTGAGCATTTTCCGCCAAGCGTCAGCCAATCACTGTGACCTGTGAGTGTGAATGCCTTAGGGTTGAACCAATAAGAGAGCCTTGGAGATGTGACGTCATGACTATGTGGCGTCCTGTAGAGGATGCCTTTGTCTTGAGACAGAGTCTGGTTTTGGAGAGAGTAAAGTGTGGGTGTGTATCTGAGTCATCTTACCCCATGGCTGGATATATATGTGTGAGTACCTTTAAAGTTTTATCCTTTTCACGAAATGTATTGTGATCCATGTGACTTTTGTTTAACTAGCTAGGAAGGATGGTTTATTGTTTTGAAGTAGAATTGTCAATCTCAATAGAAGGTGTTCAATAAACAAAGAACTGTAAGAGATGTTATACTGTAGCCTCCCCCCATTTAGTGTTGAGTAAAAAATTTTCATACATATTCTTTGCTTTTATGCAGTGATACAGTGCCAATTTAGCCGGCGGGATGGACATACAGTACCGGATGAAGGGTCTTTTCAACATAGACGACTCTAGGCAGGAACATAGATGCAGGCAACTTCCATTACTGAAATTCAATATGCAGACGACCTTACCCTCGTCGCTCGCACTGCATGCGACCTACAGGAGACCCTAACACCTATGCAGATGCGTATGCACACTTCAACCTTGAGGTGAATGGACAGTCTGTAAGACTCAGATTCTTTTTGAGCCACACCTCCACCATCCATTCAGCTCTCTAATGTTACCCACTTTCGGTATCTCGGCTCCCACCTGTCCACCACCGCAGACATCGATGAAAAGAGTCAACATCTGATCAGATTCTGTACCCGTGTATTCAGCTGTAGGGAGGTGAAATTATCTACAAAGTTGCATGTATATCGAGGAGTGGTCCTCCTCACCCTTCAATGTGGCAGCGAGACCTGGGTCACATACAGGAGGCACCTCTTGGCACTTGAAAACTTTCACCAACGTAGTCTACGTTCCATACCTCCGAGTTCGCTGGGAAGACAAGAAAACAAATGATAGTATTCTCTCTGACACCAACTGTAGCAGCATCGAGGCTACCATTATCCATGAACAACTACTTTGGACTGTCCATGTTATCCGCATGGACGACAGTAGACTGCCAAAGCAGCTACTTTACAGTCACATAACGAATAGTGAACGTAACGCTGGCGGGCAACTGAAAAGGTATAAGGATAGTCTTAAGGCAAAACTGAAAAGTGCCAAATTGACCCCCTCACCTGGGAGAATATTACTCCGATTGAGGGGATTGTGGGGGGGAAGAGTGATAGGTGTCAATACTTTCAAGTTATTTGACTGTGCCGAGGCACACAAGCGCCAACGCCAGAAAGACGCTGCCCCCGCCCCGCCGGTCCCGTATCCGCCTCTCTAGACACTCCAGAGCTCACTAACGAAGGCGATATCCTTAATAACTCATATAATTTTATCATAGCTGGATGATCATCATACTCGATTCGTAGTGACAAATAAAGTAGTAGTGGTAGTTGTAAAAAATATTGTTCTTTATATTCTGTCTGACACACAACACAGCACAATACAACAGAAAAACACGAAAACAACACAACAAAAAACAATACAAATACAACACAACACAACAAACAAACACAACAACACAACACAACTGCCTACACCAACAACTACACCCACACAAATAAAGTCTGTGTAAAGAGTACGAGTACGAAGTCTTAGTTAAGAGGTGAAAGAAGATTATTAGGGGTTGAGGGAAAAGATGAAACTGAAATAGCAGGAGTAGAAAGAATCTGGGCTCAATCAGATCGCTCATCTTTCTTATTGCGGTGTTTTATCTTTGTTCTGCCCTTGTCAGTCAGACCTTTGTATTAATATTGGCTTATTTTATATAATGCTGCTTATTATTATTTTTATTATTGCTGGAGCAAGTGAGCTCGCCCAGGTCCTTGTGTAACTGGGAGGGTAGTCACATTTTTTTTTTTTTTTTTTTTTTTTTTTTTTGGAGGTGTTAGTTAAGTGTTAGTTGTATTAGTCTAAAGCAGACTGCATGGGAGAGGCCTGCCAGGTTCTTAGTGGAGCTGGTAGGTCACCTCATCTTATTCCCCTATTAGTGTTTTATGTAAATGTGTATATTGGGGCAGGAGGTGGTTCAATTACTTCTTCCTGGCTAATGTAGCTGGAGGGTAATCACATTTATTATTATTATTATTATTATTTTTTATTTTTATTTTTCGGGAGTTAGTGGGTGAGCCCGCCCAGGTCCTTGTGTAGCTGGGAAGATAATCACTTTTTTTTTTTTTCTTTTCTTTTTTTCTAAGATGTTAGTTCAATGTTAAATGTTAATTGTTAAATATTAGTTATGTTAGTCTAAAAGGCATTGATTGCATGGAGAGTACCTGCCAGGTTCGTAGTGAGCTGGTGGTCACTCTCATTTTTATTCTCTCTATTAATGTTTTATATGTATATTGGGGCAGTGAGATGGTCTCAATTACTTTCTTTCCTGGTTGATTTAAAACCAACTGTGTTCTTGAATTTTCGTTACTATATTATTTATCCAGTTTTGATATGTTTCTGTGTTAAGTTCAGTCACTTTTTCAAATATTTACAGCTTTGTTGTGTATATTTGTATATTGACGTTAAGAGATTTGCTCTTGTGTAGCTGTTCATTACTGATGTGGTCTGTATATTTTTATGTTATATAAATCTATGGGTTATATTTTGGTACTGTTTGTAACCTTTAATGCACGTTTTACTAAGGGTGTCTGAATCGATGGTGGGTAGTCCATAATTGATTTGGACAAGAGCAATATATCTTTCTTGTTATTAATGCTAAGGTTCTTAAAGCGTTTTATTTTGATAATCTTATTCTTTGCCTGTCGTTCTTTATCTTTTTAAGCATGTTATATATCCTCTTTTGTTAGTTTTAATCCAAGCATCCTGCCTTCAGTGTCGTATGGGTATAGTTCCTGGTCGACTATTACTGGACTTGTTTTTAATCTTGGCTATTGGTATTATCTTGAATTTGTTCTTATTTGTCCTGATTTTCCATTTTCTCAAAATCATTTGTTTTTTTATCGCTCTTTACCGTGTAGAGTGCCAGGCAATTGGGTTGATTTTCCTGGGTATGATACTATTTGAGTATTATCATCAGCAAACATTACATATTCGCTAAAGGGGTAGGTTGAGGTGTGTCTGAAGTATAAATTGTATATAGTGTTGGAGCAGGCATCCTCCTTGAGGTACTCCACTCAAGATTAAATATAGTTCCCAAAAAGTTTCCAATTTGAATTTGCCTCCTTCCATCTAAAATAGTTGCTAATAACATTCTAGCAAGTATTCATTAAGTCCCAGTTTTAATATTTTATATTTTTAGCCTAAAGCAAACCTTATCAAAGGCCTTAGAAACATCCCTTAAAATTATATTGCTGATCTGGTTACCCTTGCTTTTTTCTATTGCAATTATTTCTGCTATTATAGCTATTGCAGTTAGGGTATTTCTATTGGGCATAAACTACGTTGTCTGTTGTTGCTTTTCCATGTTAAAGTTAAAAGGCTATAAGTCTTATTTAAAATTTTTTTTCCAATAGTTTCCCAGTAATTTCTAATAAAGATATTGGCCTGTAGTTTAATATTTCCTCTTATTGTCCTTACCTTCCTTCGGAATAAATATATAATTTTAGCATATTTTTAGTTTGTCTGGAAAGTAACCAGTTATTACATGCGTTATAAAATGTTTAATAGTGTATTTAAAAATGTTTTTCAGGTAGATTCATGATCATATTTCGTGTAATACCCAGAGCTCAGGGCTTTTTTCCTTTAAATTTCAGACAGTGCATCATTTCTCCCAGGTTATTATATTTGATTAGGTAATAAGTTATAGTCTATATATTGCCTTGGGGTGATTCTTTCTATGTATTTGTCTTCCCATTTCTTCTTCTATCCTTTCGTGTTCACTATCAAAATCTTCATTTTCTCATCTGATATTTTAAAAACTTTACCCATTCCCTTTTTGAATGCTGACTCTTGTTCATTTTTCCTCGTGCAATTTGTTCCATTTGTCTTTAATGTATGGTGTTTTTTGCTTGTTGTGCCCCATCATCTTGTTTATGGAAGTCCAAAATGTTTTTGTGTCTTTATCATGTCAGCCGCCATTATAATAATATCATTCCATTTTTTTATTGTTTGCTTCTTACATGTCTTTAATTTTATCTGTAGTGCTATCTGTGTCGTATGGTAGCCATCTGTTACTGCCGTGTCTTTCCATATACCTGTTTATTTCATTGTAATAGCTTCTGGATTAATTTAACTTCTTCTGATAGTCTGTTGTTGGGTAATGTTCAAAGTGTGAAGTAGGAGTGTGTTTGGTTATAGATGTTTTTATTGCTGAGTGCAGTTCGTCCATTTCTGAGTCTATATCTTCTGTTGTTTTCTCCCTTGTAGGTTAATCGAGTGGTGATTACTTTTGGTCGTCTTTTGAAGCTGTCCCAGTCTGTTTTACTTCCATTTTCAGCCCTTTTTATTGGTATCTGTATGGGAAGCCGTGTTGGATTAGTAAAAGAATATAATTGGCAGATGGTCACTGCCTGTAAGAGGTCCCTGTATTATATGGTACTGAAAAAGGCTTTATTGTTGGTAAAAAATTTTGTCTGGTGTCGATTGTGTATTGTGATTTCTCCAGGTTGGAAAGTTAGGACCCAGATGGCCGATTTTCCTAAATTTATTAATTGATTAAGGGCGTTTCCCGACGTTATTATTTGTATTGTCAAAGATCCTATGTCTTGCGTTAAAGTCTCCTAAGGATGTACATCGGATGACTGTTGTTAGCCAACTTTAATAGGTCTTCTATAGGTAAGGCAGGGTCGTTCCGGTGGCAGATAAGTAGTAGCAATAATTACGTCTCCTTGAGTTGTATTTATTTTTTATTGCAAGAAATTCATCCTGAAGTCATCAATTAGTTTAAATTTTGAGTTTCTTTTAACCGCTATAGCTAATTCGTCATTTTTCTCGCCCGATTTATTTCCTTTTGGTTTACATAATAGTTAAAGAGTTTTTATGTTGTTGTTTTCTGTCTCACCGTGACTGTTTATTAGTATAATGTCAGGTCAATTTCTTGATATATATTACTTAGGTTAATTCTCTCTCGGTCTTCCAGTTTCTTACGTTGTTGTATTATTCTTAAAGTTCTTACTGTTTGTCTATTGCCCATTATTTCTTATACTTGGATTGTAACTGTTGAAGTGGAGACCTATCATCCTGTTTCCCGCTTCTGACTCTCTAAACTCTGACGGGTCTACTTATTTTAAAGTCATTGGTCGTAATCTTTAGTTTGTCCGGGTAGTACTAGTGACCAGACATAATCTTCACTTAGGATTTCTGGATATGTCCACTTGTATATCCCTCCTTCACAGTTTACTATTGTCCCTCCTGTTGGTCTCGATGTTGGGATTCCATGTTTTGTTGTAGGATAACTTTTTAATCCCAACATCAGCATATTCAGGTTGTATATTGTGTTCAGTTTCCATCTTATCTTCTCTCCTCCTACTCCTTTGTCTTTTATAGTCTGTCCTTTTTTGTCATTTCTATCTTCTCTTTGTCACTTCTAGTCATTTGTCTGGGATCTCTATCGTCGCTTGTGTTCTCAGTATCAGCTGTTACCTTGCTCAAACCTTGTTTGTCTAGGCTGTAGTCTTTCTCTCAGTTCGCTTGCATGTTGCCTGAGATAGTTTTTCGGATTGTGGATTCTCTGAAATATCATTCTGGTAGGCTATTCAATTTAAACATTTTCCTTAATTCGCCAGATGATCCGGTGCAATGATATTGTGCAAATGTACATGGATCATACAAATCATTACCTTATCATGTATTGCCTGCTCTAGGTTTAATATGGTGGATTCTATTCAGAGCCTCTTGACCGCTCTTGGCTATTTCGACGCATGTCGTATCCTTCTTGCCCGTTTTTTCCTGTTTCTTGTTCCTTGTACTTTATCATGTGTTTTTTATTGGGCATGCTACCGTTAACGTCCTATGTCCTATGTACATTCCTGTTTCTCTTACAGTTGAGACAGCCAACATGTGTATTCTTACATTCAGTGTAGGTATGGTCGTCGCCTGCACAATCTGAGCAGTACTTTTTTTTCTTTTTCCGGCCAGTCTCCTCGTTGTGTGTTCTTCATATTTGTAGCAGGAGCATGTTTGCAGACTGATGAATGTCTCTCTTTATTTGATGTGGTGTGACTGGACATGTTGAATATTAGAAAGTTCTTCTGTTGTAAAACTTTCAGCCATTGACACTTCTTCTTCAAAAGTAATCTTAAAAAACATGAGTATAGTCTTTTATCTTAATGACTTCTTCAATCTTTCATCCACCTGTTTTGGCGTTCCAGTTCATCTTTTCAGGTCTTCAGATGTCTTCTTCCCCGATCTTTGGTCGACTTGACGAACGAAAACTGATCTTTTGCTTTTGTTCTGGTGGCATGACAACAACAAGGCCTTCATTGTAAAATATATCTCTGGCTTCTTTTGAAAGGATTTTATTCAATCAAAGTCATCTTTACAGATTACTTTAAAACCTTCATTGGTGCTGCTACATATTCTGTTAGTGGACTTGCAATTTGTTGTAAGTGATTTCTTACTTTTCCCTTCCAATAGGGTGTCCTTATCTCTATGTTTTATTCTAATGCTTGTTGTCATCTTCTTTGATTACATCTAATCCTGGCCTATAACACAGGGCTCCTTGCCTGGGGATAGTGACCTCGGCCCCCCTCTTGACGGGCGTCAGCCTGTAGGGTTCTGCACCAGGTTACCTGTGACTATAGTTATGTCTACAGTTGCCACCTACCGGTGACCTCGACAAGTGGGGTGCCCTGCACTATCACAGGTTCCCTTGCCGGATCGACTGTATCGCTAAGTTCCGCCTCCTGTTCAAAGAACGGAGTGCATGGGGATGGTGTTGTTAGAAGAGGACTTGAGAGAGTAGAAACAGCCTACCTACCACGCCACGTTCGGTTAGCCAATCAGAGCACCGCAGTAAACGTGCATGTATCACGCCACCGGGCACCACCATTGGCCAATCCAGGACGAGACGAAGACGGTAGTAGTAGTCAAAATTTGGGAGCCCAAATATTTGTTTTCCGTGTTGAATTCTTCTGCACAATCTGTGATGGTAATTACACTGTCACTATGTTGAGTAAGTACAATCACTAGGATTGAGTGTCCTATCACAACAAAGTTGCAGACTGCTCAAACATGCAGCAAAAGAGGCAGGTCTTCGCAGCTCTGGGTCCAGCAGTTCTGTGTAAAGAGAGATAATTGTAGCTCTTTGTAACGCCCACATGTGTCTTTTCTTCATCTCAACTCTAGTCTGGAAATAAATTATTTCTTTATTTCTTTTCTTTTTTCCCTTGATGTCTATTTATCTCTTTCCGTTTCTTTCTTTATCAGTCTTTTTAATATTTATTTCGCTCCATGTGTATGTGTTTGTGCATGCGCGTGTGTTTGTGTGTGTATGTATGTGTAATTATGCGTCTTTATTTGTCTGTCTATCGGTTTGTCTGCCTGTGCGTGTGTTGGTATGTCTGTGTATGTGTATGTGTATGAGCATGTGATTGTGTGTTTGGGTATATGTGTGTGTATACGCTTGTGTTTGTGTGCATTCGAGTGTGTTTTTATGTGTGTGGTGTATGTGCGTGCGCTTATGTGTGTATGTGTTTGTGTTTAATAATAATACTAATAATAAACGGTTTATTAATAGAGTTGTAGCCGGTGGCTGAAAATATATAAACATGTGATTTAGATATAATCCTGGTGGGTTGGGGACTGCCGGTGGCAGGAGGTGGCGATGACGAGGATGGTGCCGTAGTCCACTGCCAAATCCTGCTAGTGCGTGGTGGTGGAGGTCACTGAGGGCTGCCATTTCTAGGGTGGAGAGAGCATTGTTGTAGCCCCAATAGTCTATGCCGAGCAAGATTCTGAAGGCCCTCTTCTGTACCTTCTCTAGCTGACGTTGTTGGGTTGAGTTAAGAGAAGGCGACCAGGCTGGTGACGCATACGTTAATTAGGGGAGAATAAATGCGTTGTAGATAGTCCTCAGCTCTGGCGTGGATGCCCCAAGTGGCCTGAGTCGTCGTAGCATGCAGAGTCGGTACTTCCACCTGTGAGGAGTGTCCGATAGAGCATCGTTGATCAGGATGAGGAAGCACAGTGGTCCCATCTTGGTCCCCTGGGGAACACCGCAGGTGAGGTGTTGGAATATGGAGACAGAACTCTGGTACCTAACTGCCTGAAGACGCTCACTCAGGAAATCAGTAAGCCATGAGACCAGGTTGGTGGGCAGCCCTAGCGCAATGGCCTTGGTGATAACAGTGCAGTAATTAACAAGATGAAACGCCTTCCTGAATTCAACAAGGGCAACGGCCAGTGATGTCTTACGTTTCTCCAGGTTTTTGTGCAGAAAGTCCAGGAAGCTAACTGAGCAGTGTGATGTAGAGGAGGTCCTCATATTGCCAAATAAATAAATATATATATATATATATATATATATATATATATATATATATATATATATATATATATATATATATATATATATATATATATATATATATATATATATATATATATGAATCGGCTGGATTGTCCAATTAACCAGGCCGTTCACATATATTTATTATTTGGGTTTAAGTAACGAAACCCAAACTGTAGTTCCATTATATGAGTGAATGAGAAAGGGACGTCGTTTATGCAATATAAACGTTGATCACGTCCTAACGATATAAGTTGCCGTGAGTGACTAAGGAGTAAGGGCCTAGCAGTGCGGGCTTACATAGAGATGCTTGTTCGTGTTCTGGGTAATAAGTTCAATATACAGGAGCGAACACAAACACCTGTATAGTTTTGTAGGTTCGATTTACTGGATAAGAGATATGTACACAAGGGGAGTAGCGCTCTTCAACCTGTCCGCTGGTCAACTGCTCTATAGACGACGTATGGCAAGTGATACATTAACAGCTTCCATACGTCGCCAGGCACATTAATTAGGCATGTGGGACATCTTAAATATATTGCCACACGCTACTAGCTAGGCTGAATAAATAATATATAAATGGAGCACATACATAATATACATAGCATAATATAAATACAGCATACAGAATATACATACAATGCTGACTATGGGTTTCTTCCCTCTTGGGAGAGTTGTCCTCTCACGTGTACAACTCATGTCTTACTCATAGACAGTGGAAAGTTACAGGGTGGTGAATCTGAATATACTATCAGATGTATTGACCCATTTATATAATATGTTCTGTTGATGAGACAGGGCCCCATTACATCGCTCGGTCACCTACCAGCCGAGCTCCGTGAGGCCTAAATAACTCAGAGTGCAGTGCATCCTAGACAACCCTAACCATGCTATAAACAGATATGTAGACACTAAGCTGGGGACTCAACTACTGTAGGGGTATCAGCTACAACAGGGGACCTATACTTTAGTGTCTTACGGGTCAGTATGTTATGAACAATGTTGAATTTGGATGACACTGCCTTGTAATAACAGAACAGGAACATAATTGCCAGAATTAACAAAATAGAGGGAATTGTAAGGCTTGGTATTGCAAATTCCCGTGACAGATAAAATGACAAGATATTTTTCAAATCAGCAAAATGTGTCTCGTTCAAGAAAGATAAAAGCTTTTAATTTCTCTGAAACTATTTGAATTTCCTTAATAGTGAAATTCATTATAGGCAGTTGAATTAATGCAGAACTTGAGTTTAAGATTTAAAGCAAAATGCTGATGAATAGGCAAGGTCCGTAATGTACCACAAGTTATTTCACAGTAATCAGGACCCTTGTAGTGCCCTTTCACAACTAGCTGCTTAACACCATCATGGCATTTTAATATAACAGTAGTGAGATTTGGAAAGAACAAATACTGAACATTGTGCAGATGAGCGTGAAACCCAGTTTTAACACTAACTGGCCTATAGCTGCATTGCGCAAGTGCTGTGCGTACATTTGTTTGTATGACCGCCAATTCACATATTCCCTCTGCAGCAGGAATAAATGCAAACATGTAGATAAGACGACTTACACCGTGACAGTACCTCAGAATCCTCTATTGATAACAAAGAATAATCTTCATCTACTAAGAAAAGTTCTTTAGGCCTATCCAGGGTATACAATGTGTCGTTTACAAACCAGGGGAAGGGTTCTAAATGCCATGCATTAAACTCATGTTGCCCTTGCATAGGAATGTGTATCAGAATTGCATTGTGCGTGAGGGTTGACTCCAACAGTGGATAATAATACTGAACCTCATTGTCATTAAAAATAGGAGTTAAATGATACTGCAACTTGGCTATCTTTAAAGCTTCAAGAAGTGTCTGCACAGGCACAAGCTTCGCGTCCACACGTCCTATCCCGGCATCTACAATGCTGTCTATTAGTTCATTTTTAGAGGTTACAATTTTATGAACTGGAATTTCCGCAGCATGCAAATATTCTGTGAAATAAAGGAGCCATTCTAACGTCGGGATTGCTTTCTGTAACCTAGTACCAATCCTCGAAACTTGGTTAGACTCCGCTATTATTGCATTAACCTTTGATTCTAGAACAGTAATCGCGTGAAAGGTTTGAGAAATAACACGATTCTGTTGAGATACAGCCTGAACGACAACTTTCACTCGGTCCCCCAATTTAGCTACATCATCGGCCGTTGCCGTGTCAAACAAGGCGCTTTGGATGAGACCCACAAAATTAAAGAGACCCCTTTTTCGTCGTGCCTGAGAATGCACTTCTTTAGCAAGATCCGATTGAGACGCGGGTAGATTTTTCCCAACATCGACGAGAAGCTCGCGAAGGTTCTGGAGACGAAAGTGTAGAAGGTCTATAGTTTGTGAAATTAGTGTCGAATTATTAGAAGCTGTGCTGAGACCATGAAGGATGTCCAATGCTGATTGTAGTTGGCCGTCGACGTTTTCTATCTGACGCGGAAGTTGGAGTAGTGGATGGAGTTCATACTTGATGTTCACCACGTCCTCAACTATGAGAACGCGTCCGAGAGGTGCCACTAGTGCACCCGGTTTGAGGACTAATGTGGACATGTCTGTCAACACGACGGTGCAACAACAGAGTAGAAGCAACACACTGATGATCCAAGCCATTCTGTAAGGAATTACAAACGATTTAACGTCTACTTGCAGAACGAAGTTTCATACAATAGTCATTTGGGACACTGCTTCTGTACAATCTGTAAGGAGGTGTCAATCACATCATCATCAACTGGAGGTAATACATTTATCTGGGTCTTCTTCAGACGATCCGCGTGCACGACATCTGCAATCTGTGCATTAGGCTTCCAAATTTTAAATTTGTTGCCTGGTTCTTTTGAGAGAATGCGGAATGGACTAGAAAATTTTGCCGAAAGTTTGGATTTCCTTTCAGGTTCTCTTAACATAACAGCGTCCCCAACGTTTAATGTGACAGGTTTAGCATGTTTATGTTGCTTGATGATCATTTCGGCACGTGATGCCGCTAGATGTGATCGTACATGGGCATGAATATCTGTAAAGACATGAATTTGTTTTGTCGTGAAATCATCCGTATTATAAACCGGGTATGGCGCATCTGGAAGGATGTCGTAAGGTAGACGTTTATCTGTACCATAGACAATGTAGTTGGGTGTTTTGCCCGTAGAGCTATTAACTAACCCTTTTATAGACGCTGCAACCTGCGGTAACCAATCCTACCATGCGTATTGAAAACCACTGACAATTGGACGCAGTATTTCTAGGATTTTACGATTGGTTCTCTCAACAAGGCCATTAGCCTGTGGATGATAAGCTGTCACAAAAGTTTGTTTAATACCATATTGTGCACATATATGCGCTACTAGCTGATTCTTGAACTCTGTGCCATTGTCAGAGAGCAGAACTTTAGGTGTAGTATATGGACATATAAGATTCATCACTAATGCATAGGCGACTGCTTCGGCCGTTTTGCTTTTTAGTGGGACCAAGACCACGAACCTTGAAAAATGATCCACACACACTAAGACGTACGCTGATCCCTGATGACTCATTGGAAGCTGTAACAAGTCAATAGCGACTGTGTCAAACGGACGGTCTGATGTAGGATATTGTAGAATCGGGGCTGGTGATCCTGTTGAACCTTTATGTTGAGCACACGCCAAACAATTAGCTATGTGTAATTCTATGTCTTTCTTCATAGTGTTCCAGAAATACTTCTTTCGTAAATCCACTAAGCAATTATCACTACCTTGGTGGCCTGCCTGTGGGACATCATGGAACAATGTTATTACTGCTTTGCACAACATGTCAGGTACAACTATTTGAGACACATTACCCTCAGGTGATTTTCTCGATCTATGGAGTATGTTATGTCGTAATTCAAACTGACTTAAGGGAAGAATTAACTTGGGGAGTTTAACATCCTCACCCGATTCGAGAGCAAAAATAACTGCTGACCAATATGGGTCGCGTCGTTGCTCATCTTCCAGTTGCGAAAGAGTGAATGTTGATACAGGCATGACTGGTGCTATATTTCTTGACAAAATGTCGGCGACAACATTCGCCTTCCCAGGTAAATACCTAAATTCGGGGTCAAACTCTTGAATTGTCAGATACCAGCGTGCTAATCTACCTGATAAGTTTCTGCCAAGGAACAGCTCGGTTACTGCCGCATGATCAGTAAAAACAGTTGTCTTGTAGCCAAAGATAATGTCTTTGAACTTCTTAAGTGCCCACACAACGGCTAACGTTTCTAAACGCGTTACCGAATAACGTGTTTCAACATCAATTAGTTTGCGACTTGCAAACGCTATCACTCTAAACTTCCTAAGCGTATCCTCTTGCATGAGCACGGTTCCGACTCCAGGTCCGGAAGCGTCAGAACAGAGAGTGAAAGGTTGAGTGTAGTCTGAGAATGCTAGAACCGGGGCATTGGTAAGCGCTATCTTCAATGCCGTAAAACTATCTTCGTGTTCAGCGTCCCATATAAACATTGCATCTTTTTTGAGCAACCTTGTTAGGGGCGATGCTAATGTTGCATAGTTCTTGATAAAGGAACGATAATATCCAGATAAGCCAAGAAAGCTACGCACATGATCATTTGAGGTAGGACGCGGGAACTGAGATACAGCTTTGACTTTATCATTAACTGTATGTATGCCCTCACCGTCAACTACATGACCAAGGAAATGGATTCTGGATTTTAAAAACTCACACTTCGAGAGTTTTATTTTGAGGCCTGCTGTGGAAAGTTTGTCCAACACTTCACGCAGTTTAATCAGATAGGAATCGACGTCCTTACTGACGACTATTAGATCATCCAAATAAGCACAGACTGTGGTACCAATCAATCCGGCAAACAGGGTGTTGATCATTCTTTGAAATGTTAGTGGGGCATTTCTGAGAACAAATGGCATCCGTAGAAACTCAAAGTGGCCTAGAGGCGTGCTAAATGCCGTGATTTCTCGTGATTTCTCATCGAGTGGTATTTGCCAACACCCACTAAGCAAATCTAAGTTGCTAAATACCGCATTATCCTTGCCTAAGGATTGCAATATGTCGCTCAAGACAGGCATAGGGAACCTGTCAGGGATCGTTTGATCATTGACGCGCCTGAAGTCTATAACAGGGCGCCATCCACCATCCTTTTTCGGGATGAGGAATAATGGGCTATTAAAGGGGGATTTTGAGTGTCTAATAACATTCTCATCTAACATACCCTGTACCATATCTTGTACTACAGGGCGCTGGCTATGAGGTAGTCTATAAGCTGGTACGTAAATAGGGTTGGTTCCCTCCTTTAAGGATTTATGATGGGATGTTAAATCTGTCTGACCTAGCGTTTCCCCTGGCAAGGCTACAATATTTCTATAGTCGGCAAGCAGCACTAAAAGGCGTGTCTTGCCCTGGGGATGATCGATCACCTTAGCATGTGGTGCTATTTGATCTATCCTGGCCTGACAAGTCTGTTGGCATTTCGCAACAATACCTCGAATTGGGAATTTAGTAGGCTGTACTTCGACAATGTTGTGATATACTAGAAAATCACACAAATAACATCCTTTCTTTACGATTCGTTGAACGCCTGTTCGATTTAGAATCAGTACGTCGGTCAAACCACCTGGGCGTATAGTGCTCAGGGTAGATTCACATGACAGCCCTTTTACCTTGCACGTTTCCTGGAGACACACAACACCTTTGCCCGTGTACACGTTGGGTAGTTCGACAGTTGCTTTGGTGATTTCCTCATTCTGGTAATGGAGAGTACTCTTCAACACTGCTGGTACGATCGTCCAACTCTTGCTGCTGTAATCACGCTGGGAAAGTGTGTGGTTGAGGTCAAGAGGTATCTCTGACGCACGATCCGCCTTCCTCTTAATAGGATTGGTAGACAACACTTTCGCCCTAGCTGTTAGTGTAGATTCAGAATGACTCATCCCTTTGTAGGAAACACCTTTGAACGTAACACTATTATTACATGGAAGAACATATATCATGTTCTTTCGAAGAGTTGGTAGACCAAGTAACCCGTCGGCTGGCAAATTAAACTGCTGGACTTTATAAAAGTCCACGTAAAAGGGCGTACCACGTCTTGAGAATCTGAGTGGTAACGTCACCATTCCTTTGATGCTTAGCTGAGTATCTGAAACTCCTTCGAGCTCAGCGTTACTAGGTCTCCAATTGAAGTTGCTGTGAGGGAATTTACGTTGTAACTCGTGATAGGATGTCAAGGCCAATACATTAGCGCAAGCACCTGTGTCTATATCAAGAGCCAATCTGGTATTATCCACTCTCACCGGCACTGACAACACTTCCACCTTTTTTTCTATATTTTCAATTTCTTTCCGTTCTTTTTTTTTTCGCCCCCCAGGCTCCGTTGTGGGTCGTTTGACCTGTGCCCGGGTTGGCTAATTCCCTTAAAAAAAAAAAAAATATGAATCGGCTGGATTGTCCAATTAACCAGGCCGTTCACATATATATATTATTTGGGTTTAAGTAACGAAACCCAAACTGTAGTTCCTTGTTTTATTATAAAAGGATTGTATCTATAATTCCTGAGTGTAGATTGACCGTAAGTTCCACCATATATGAGTGAATGAGAAAGGGACGGCGTTTATGTAAAATAAACGTTGATCACGTCCTAACGATATAAGTTGCCGTGAGTGACTAAGGATTAAGGGCCTCGCAGTGCGGGCTTACATAGATATGCTGACTATGGGTTTCTTCCCTCTTGGGAGAGTTGCCCTCTCACGTGTACAACTCATGTCCTACTCATAGACAGTGGAAAGTTACAGGGTGGTGAATCTGAATATAATATCAGATGTATTGACTCATTTATATAATATGTTCTGTTGATGAGACAGGGGCCCATTACATATATATATATATATATATATATATTTTTTTTTTACTGGGATTAGCCCACCCAGGCACAGGTCACTGACCCACATCGGGGCCTAGGGGGCGAAAATGTAATAATAATAATAATATTGATACAAATAATGAAACAAAAAATACAAAATTAAAAAAATCAAAAGTGAGAAACAATATATGAATGTTGTGTTATCAATATTAAGAGAAACAATTGAGACCCTGCAATTGTGTGTAAATGAGGCAGAAAGACAGATCAGCAACCTGGAACTTGGTCACAATTTTACTTAATGCCAAATGGCAGCAGGGTCTACCATTAGGCTATACATTATGCCTACAATATCTTCACAGGCGGTAGTACCTCCCTGTTTGGTAGCTGCTTACTATATATATATATATATATATATATATATATATATATATATATATATATATATATATATATATATATATATATATATATATATATATATATATATATATATATATATATATATATATATATTCAACAACCTCACCCCGCCAGGACTCGAACCCACGATCTTATGTGTGTGACCAGGGAACGTTATCTCTAGACCACCAGGACACTAAAAGCAGTCCTAGACTTTGTAATATTTCACACAAAGCCTGTTCATCGAGCTTATGGCTCCGTGAACCTCCAATTCGGGACTACCTGTGTCTCTTAGGTGATCAGAGTAACGATACTCTGATCACCTCAGGTAGTAGTCAGCTACTAAACAGGGAGGTACTACCGCCTGGGAAGATATTGTAGGCATAATGTATTGCCTAATGGTAGACCCTGCTGCCATATGGCATTACGAAAATTGTGACCAAGTCCCAGGTTGCTGATGTCTTTCTGTCTCATTTACACACAATTTCAGGGTCTCAATTGTCTCTCTTACTATTGACAACACAACAAATATAACCGTATTCACTCTTGATGTGTTTTATTTATTCTATTTTATTCTCCTATGTCAGTTGATGTTAATATTGAAGTGGGACCTTCTCGGATGGGTCCTACTAGTCGTGAAGGTTGTGGACCCCAGGGCCGACCTGATCATCTTCAAGTTACTGGGGCCTCAACTGACGCCTCAACTGGGGCCTCAACTGGAGGATCGGCTTTTTTTACACTTCATTTTTCCAACATTCGCGACCTGAGATCCAATTTTCTTTCTGTGGAGCACCATCTATTAACCTCTTCCCCCGACCTCTTACTACTTTCCGAACTTCAACTGACCAAAGCAGCTTCACCCAAACCTTTTCAAGTCTCCAACTACAACCTTAATACCTTCTTACGTTCTTAGGGGGGTGTATGCGCTTACTGCAACACACGTACACCCAATAGCTCGACTCACGGATCTTGAATCTCCCCTTTATGATGTCATCTGGCTCAAAATATATCTACCAACTGTGACGATTTTTCTTTGTTTCCTATACTGTTCTCCCAACTCTACCAACTATTTGGAACTCTTTGACTATCTCACTTCTGGCCACGAGTCGTTGCTATCCACACACCCCAACACCGAGATCCTCTACCTAGGGGATTTCAATGTACATCACAGAGAGTGGCTTGGCTTTGCAAGGAATGACCCAGGTGGAGCTGAGGCACTCTCTTTTTTCCCTACTTAATGATTTGGAACAAATAGTCAAACACCCTACACGCGTTCCTGATCGACGCGATCAACTTGCTGACATTCTTGATCTTAGTTTTACCTTTAACCCCTCATAGTATTCATACTCAATTTCTGTCCCCTTAGGTTCTTCTGAACACAATCTTATTTCTATTAAATCAAACTGGGCACGACCACCAACCCCCACCCCCTCTCTAATCGTCAACTATGGCATAATCGGAGGGCAAGCTGGAAATCTTTGCCAGAATTCTTCACCGACTTCCCTTGGAATGAATGTTGCTTTTCCAGTCGGGACGCATCTGTATTTGCCGACAGCATTGCTTGGGTTATGCAGAGTGGTATGAGTGCATTTATCCCATCTTCTACCAAAACTTTCACATTACAATCATGTTTTGATCGCTCCTGCTATTTTGCATGCAGGGTGAGAGATAGGGCATTTCGAGCTATGAAACTACTATTACCCACACTTCTTTCATTACACTCTGCAACAATTTTTTTATGTTGATTTTCATATGTTTCTTTACTAATTTAGACATGCTGATTACGAATCTGCTATTGGTTTTGCCATGCTGTCAATATTTTTTTGAAAAATTAACAATATCACACTTTTTCTCAATTTTAATGCAATTTTGGGGAATTTCTGTTAAAAAGCACAGCGATTTCAAATGCTGACTTCTCATCTTCTGAAGAGGGCGAGGATGTTGACTTTATTGTAGCAGACTCAAGCAAATCCCCACATTTTCCTAATCAGCACAAACTGGATGACTTAGTCAGGGATTTAGGTCTTACCAAGGAAAATGCTGAGGTTTTGACATCTCCTTTCAAGGAGTGAAATTTACTAGATCCTAGTTGCAAGATTAGTACATACAGGAAAAGGCATCTAACTTTTACTCCTTTCTTCAAAGTTTTGGAACTCAATTTGCTGTGTTACTGCTCTGATGTCAATGGCCTTTTTGGCCAAATAAGCATTGAGCACAACCCTTCTGATTGGCGTCTGTTTATTGACAGTCGCTGCCGTTCTCACCTCTGTCCAACCGCCCCAAGTGTCGTCCGCACCAGCAAACGAGCGAGTAAGCAGCGGTAACGAGCAGGAAGATAGTTTCCGCCCTTACAACGACCATCTGGAAAATGATGTCTCTGTACACTGTCAGCAGGACGGGGGTTGCGCGCTAGCCAGGCAAGAGCATTCAAAATTTCACGCCTCGGTAAACTGTACCGCCGGACTTACCACCGGGCACGAAGGGCCCACGATCACTTGTATGTGACTATATATCATATTTCATTCATTGTGTATCTCATGTTTTCGTATCACTTTGTTTATACACAGAAACACACACACACACACGCACACACACTCACACACCCACACACACACACACACACTCACACACGCACCACACACACACACACACACACACACACACACACACACACACACACACTCACACACACACACACACCACACACACACACACACACTACTACTAATTTGCTGTCACTCCTCGGAATCGAGTATGATGATCATCCACCTATGATACAATGATATGAGCGAGTGAGGGAGGGGCGGTGGCAGCGTCTTATCCGCGTTGACGCTTGTCTGCCTTGGTTAGTCCCCCGGCTAACACAGAAAGTATTGACATCTTCTCGTGTGGAGCTCTTTCAAGCATTACGATCTGGAGTAATCGTCTCCCAGATGCGGGGCTCGATTTGGCACTTTTTCAGTTTTGTCTTATACTTTTTCAGTTACCCATCGGCGTTACATTTGATATTCGTTAGGTGAATTGCAAAGTAGCTGCTTTGGCAGTTTACTGTCGTCAAAGCAGGTAACATGGCCAGTCCAGCATAGTTATTCATGGATAATGGTAGCCTCGATGCTCCTACAGTTGATGTCAACAAGAATACTGGCATTTGTTCTCTTGTCTTCCCAGCGAACTCAATGTTTGGAGCATAGACTAAGTTGGTGAAAGTTTTCAAGTGCCTTGAGGTGCCTCCTGTATGTGACTCATGTCTCGCTGCCACATAGCTGGGTGGGGAGAACCACTGCTCGATATACGTGTAGCTTTGTAGATAGTTTCAGCTATCTATAGCTGAAGACACGGGAATGGAGTCTGCCAAAGGCTTGAGATGCACATCTGATCCGATGCTGAACCTCTTCATCGATGTCCGCGATGGTGGACAGGTGGGAGCCGAGATACCGAAAGTGGTTAACATGAGAGAGGGTAGAACCGTTAAGATGGATGGATGTTGGAGGTGTGTCTGAACCAGGGGCATGCTGAAAGAAAATCTGAGTCTTACGTACATTCACCTCAAGGCTGAAGTGTGCATACTCATCTGCATAAGTGTTCAGGATCTCCTGTAGGTCGCATTCGGTGTGAGCAACAAGAATGAGGTCGTCTGCATACTGAAGTTTCTGTAATGGAAGCTGCAGACACCTTTGTTATTACCTGGAGTCGTGTTCTGTTGAAAAGACCTTTCATCCGGTACTCGATGTCCACACCGCCGGCTAATTTGGCACTGGCATCGAGTAAGGAAGGCAGCCAAGAAAATGGAAAAGTGAGTTGGTACCAGTACACTCCCTTGTTCAACCCCCGTTTGGATGGGAAAGAACTCAGACTAGGTGCCATTGTGCACGACACTGTCATTCATGCCATCGTGGAGTTGCCTCGCAATGGCGATGAATTTTACTGGGCAGCCAAAACGGCTGAAGGTCCACCAGTGAGCTTCCCTGTTGACCGAGTGAATGGCCTTAGTTAGGTCGATGAAAACCATGCATAGGACACGACGCCGTTCTCTACACTTTTCCTGTATCTGGCTGGCAGGAAAGATCATGTCAGTGGTGCCACGTGATGTTCTAAAGCTACATTCAGATTCTGGGAGGAAGCTTTCCGCCTCAAGAAGAAGTCTGTTGAGGAGGACTAGGGCAATAATATTGCCAGCTACGGACACCAGCGAGATCCCTCGGTAGTTGCCACAGTCTGACCAGTTTCTCTTGTTCATATAAATATTGACGATGGAGGCGTCTTAAAGAGGTTGGGGGGATTACCTCCTTTTCCCGTGTATTCCCCAGGAAAGATCACCAGTATGGCTTTCGCCAGGCGAGATCTACTGGTGATATGCTCTCCTGCTGCATCCATCTATGGTCATCCTCTCTTAGGGATTATGGGGAACTTTCGTCGTGGCCCTCGACATCTCCAAGGCATTTGACAGGGTATGGCACAAGTCTTTGCTATCTAAACTTCCCTCTTATGGCTTCTCTCCCCAACTTTGTTCTCTAATTTCTAGCTTTCTTGAGACCCGATCCATGGCAGTTGTTGTCAAAGGATCGACCTCTTGCTCTTTTTCTACCAATAGTGGTGTCCCACAGGGTTCAGTTCTTTCACCTACTCTCTTCCTTCCTTTTATCAACGATTTACTTTACGCTACGACTAATTCTGTCCATTCCTATGCTGACGATTCTACTTCTCACTCTTCTTCGCATTTTTCCTTTACCCCTAATTTTCAAACTAGATCTGTTTTTAGAGCTGATATAATTTCCTCTATCAATGTGGATCTGTGCAGCATCTCCAAATGGGGAGGTAGAAACTTGGTTAAATTGAATAGTAATAAAACTCAGTATTTACCAGTTACACTTTCCAAATTCGATGATCTCCCACCAATCACATTTCAGGACGCAATGATTTTGCCAAATTGTAAAATAGATATGCTAGGTCTCACCATTTCCTCTAAAATTTCATGGAAGCCACACATCCACGATATAGCTAAAGCTGCTTCCCGAAAGCTGGAAATGCGGTGCAGATGCTGTAGCTACTTCACTCCTGAACAGTTGCTTCAAGTTTATAGGGGATTCATTCGTCCAAACTTGGAGTACTACTCTCATATCTGGGGTGCCTCTTCTTCTGTCCAACTCTTAGAGAGGGTGGAATCAAAGGCATTTCGTCTTATTGAATATCCTCCTTTAGTTGATAATCTCTCTTCCCTTTCTCTTCGTCGCAATGTTGCTTCACTCTCTTTCTCTCTTTTATACGTATTTTAACGGGCAATGTTCGATGGATTTGGCATCCTGTGTACCGCCGGAAAGGCCGAGGGCCTGTAACACTCGTCTTGCCCGCAGTGCCTGCAGTTTCTCTGTGGCTGTCGGTCACACTAGAATAACCTGTTATAGTACATCCTTCTTTCCTCACACAGCCAAACTCCGGAATGCTCTGCCTTCTTCTGTGTTTCCATTCTCATACAATCTGTATTACTTTAAAAAGCTGGTTTTCCGGCATCTTCGTGGTGTAGAGTAATATAATCTTTTTCTTTTCTATTATTAATTTTTTTACTCCTATTTTTTCGCCTCATAGGCACTCAGCATTTATTCAATTATATTATAAATAAATCAAAATAGTTTTCCTAAAGAAAAACACTCAAAATAAAGAAGCGTCAGCGTTCTTTACATTTACCTACTTGATCTTCATGGACCCTAAACACGAAAGTGCTGTCACACATTACCATAACTCATTCAGTAACCAGAATCTTTCTTATCCGGAAATTATTCGTTGCGAAGAATCTCAAAGCAATTATCAGCTGATGAATGAAAGGTAGAGGTGAACCATAGCCAACAGGTCTGTCAAGTAGATGTTCCATATCCCGGAAAATATCAAGGAGTGCGCTTTTCGGTGATATTGTCAAATTGGAAACTTTGTAGAAGACCGATGGCAGATAGGCAGAATCCTATAATTTTTTATGATGACGCGCAATTTAAACAACGATATAGGTTCAGCAAGGGAGATTTCTTTGATATTTTCCGTGATTTGGAGGATCTACTTGACAGACCTTTCATTCATCAGCTGATTATTGCTTTGAGATTCTTCGCAACGAATAGTAGCTAGTATGTAAATTAAGAACAGCCCAACCTTGGATGTAAATGGAAGTGTTTACTGCATTCCATGTAGCAATTGTAATAGAAATTATGTAGGACAGATTGGGAAAGCATTGCAACTCAGAATTAAGCAGCACAAGTATAATAATAGAACAGCATCTGAAAGCAGTGCACTTTTCGATCATATTAGGAACAATAATCATCTCATGGATTGAAAAAAAGTATAGATATGTTTAAACCAACATGTGTCACAGAAAGACTTCTGGCTGAAGCAAATCTAATTAGGGAAATGAATTCTATAAACCTTAGTGATGGTCAGTACAAAATGGATAATGTTACATAAATCTATTTGTCATTAGCCTAAGGTAAAAAATTTTTTGATGATATTTGAGGTGGATATAGGGTAAATGATTAGTGGGTTCCATGGCAAATCGTACACTTCACCACATACTGTAATATCTGCTGACCACATACAAGCACAGGCATTGGCAGGAGAAACCACAACTGATGCAAGATGTCACGGCCACTACTGAATAATTCTCCTCTTTCAGCAGTGCTTCAACTCCTAGGCCCAATAATCTGACTCACGCTTTGACAAAACAGCTTTGGTTAACAGGCCAGAACTATGTAAACAATCCTTTGCTACCTCCAGCTGACAGTTGAAGATGACATTTCTATACAATTACACTGAGACCATACGAGTACATCCAAAAAAATTATTCCTTAAGGGGAGTTCCAATGAATAAGATATTGGTGATTCCATTAGAGCGTACATAAGTATAGTCATGTTATATAATATATTATGGTATAATTTTATTATTTGGAATATTTTGTTGTAGAATGATATGTAAATTTAGTTAATATACTTCATTCAGTTTCTATTGCTCATAACAGCCATTAGACTAGTAACGTTTGTTCCGATAATGAACACCAGAGGACCCTATTTTCCTTCCATCTACCTGTGTTTTTTTTATTTATTTTTTATTTTTTATTGGACACTCCCCTACATCCTTGTGTAAGGTAAAGCGCAGAAGCGTTTACAGCGCCCAACAGGGAAGCATGCTAAGTTCATGCTTGCCTTATGTTTCATGAGTTAAGGGCGTAGAAGCCTGAAGAGTCCTGAAGAGTCAAGGGCGTAGAAGCCTGAAGAGTCAATGGTTTATGTCTAAGCAAGTTATTGGAAGTTCCAACAACTTGTCCCTGAATACGAATTCGCAACTTTCGACTTACAGCAGGTACCTACTTTTGCTGCTAGGTGAACAGGGACGAAGGGGACTAGGAAGAGTGTCCAAACAACTTCCGCCGGCCCGGGAATCGAACCCGTGACATCCTGCTTGCGAGGCAAGAACGGTACCGCTCTACCACCAGCTCCCCATCTACCTGTATGGTAGAGCAAAAGCCGGCTGGTGGTCAGTTTAACTCCTGATACCGACTGCTGTGCATCGGATCTGCTTCCACAATTCCCTTGGTGATGTCTGGATATTTTTTTCTATTACTAATGTGACTGACCTGTATTCACGTCAACAGATAAGTTATTAGTATTAGTATTGTCAGATATATGAATTGGGATATTTAAGTAGGAATTTAAATTAGGCTACCATTCTTATTTACCTTGTAACGATTTTGTCAAATTTTCTTGTAAATATATTAGTTTCTTTTAATTTGTATTTCTCATTCTGGGCATTCCCTCCTTCACATTTAAACAAAAATTGACCTATTGGAGCCGCTCTAAACCACTTATAAGCAATAAGTGTATTATCATACTTTTTTTACATATCGATATTCTCCCAATCTGACTTATATCTGTAATAGTCTATAAACCATCATCTTTCTGTTGAGTGTCCCTTCTTTTTGCAAATATTGCAGTAGTACACATTCTTTTAGGTTTTGTTTCCATTGGTTGTTGTGGCTGCTCTGTGAGACTAGTCACTTGGAGCTTTTGGTGCTTGAAGATAAATCTTTTCAGCAAAATTTACAGGTTGAGTATTTTCCATAAGCTTTACCTTGTAAGCTTCTTCCAATTTTCTGCAGTCCTTTTCACCTTTTTCGGAATGGGTCACCCATGGGAAGCTCTTCCACGAACTGAGGCACCCCATTATGAGGCCGGCCAAACATGCTGTACGCAGGCACCAGAACACACAAAATAACATCCTCACAATAGTTATGGCACAGATTGCTATCTCGTGCACTAGCTTCTGGAAATTGACCATTTTCCCGCTATTCCAGATTAAAAAAAATATTGACTAGCTGTCACCTGTCAGGGATAGAATAGCATCAGGGGTATTTGAAAACGTTATTTTTTTATGTAATCAATACTTTTTTATTACTATTTCAACATTTTATCCGCAGTCCACTCCGGAGTGCGAATATTATTTTCATTATTATTTCTTTATATTATTAATTTGTTTTCAAAACGTAAAAAGCAAACAATTAAGGCAAGTTCTTGCATTATAGAAACTAGACTCTAGTGTCTGCAATTATGTATATTGCTCTTTGGTACTTACATTACGCTTGTGTTTTATTTATTAATTATTATTGTAATTGTATTAAGACTAATTGTAAAAGGAAATGGTTATTATCAATTTCGAACGAATCATGCTTAAATAAATAAAGAACCATTCGCTTGACACAGCAGTGTTCATCATTCAATTAATGGCTTTTCTGCTGTTGTGTTTCGTGCATCAGCTTATCCCAAGAGGGAGGGACCTCGAGAGCTCCTTGCATCTGTGTGTCAACATCCAAGAGGCAATTCCGTTTCTTTGTTTTGACAGTGACAAGAGTTGAAAATTCCTTTTCCAACAGGCAGTTTCAGCAGAGACACCTAGAAATCTATCTTGGCAAAATCTGCAATCAGGTCAAGGAGGGCTTTTTTTTTTTTGCACGCGAGATGACTGGACGTGCTGCACAAAAAAAAAGATTCATTGTCCACTTGGAGTCCTCCACGGACTTTATCTCTTCAGGAAAATGCAATTCTAGGTTTTCTTCCAAGATATATCTGGAGAGGTTTCCTCCCATTTGCAACTTTGATGAATTCGATACAGCTCTTCCAGTGACACAGCTAGAGCTTAAACCCCTGCACCTTGTCGAAGGCCTCAAACACATAGCCGACTTTTCCATGCATAGAGAGGTTTAGCTACTAGAGAAATTTTTATGTAACTGTCAACATATTCCGACAGATAGCGCTCGATCTATAGGTAGGGAGAGAGAAGAGCAATCGAAGGGGGTATAGCACTATCACTGTATCACCTGGTAGTCTTGTGCTCGCAAAAAAAACATCAGAAACTGATTGTCCGACACATTCTAGGGCACCCCAGAGGACGGAACTGAGCCTTATGTCACATCAGGGTAACAAGTCACTCCGTTTGAAAATCACTGCTTTAGTATTAACGTAAACTGCATATAACTATACACTCAATCAACTGAATCAGGTTGTCTAAAGTTATGTTATTGTTTCCGTCCACCCATTTTAAGGATTCCAGCTGTGATATTTGTTACATGTCTACCTGTAAGTATTTACATAATGTTAATTAAGATGTGTGCTGTATTCATTTTGTATCAGTCTCAGTTGCAAGAGTGGTTTTCTATGAAGGGCAGGAGGAGAAAGGAAAGGTGTATGTAACTTTGTAATAATTAGTATATACTTTGCCTTGGATGTGAATTATGTGGTTCTTTGTAATTCCTTACTTTGTAATCATATAATATTATGTACTTATATAGGGAAGTTTTGAGTTAATAGTCTAATTGTGAAAGATGTTCACCAGTATTAAGGATGGATGTTGGGTGATACTTCGCGAACGAAAGGAGAGTCATATTATGGAATTAAGACAGATAAACAATTAAATTAATTGCGTCACAGAAACAGGCAGTATCATTGTCTGTACTTTTGTTTACTGTAAATATAAGTTTAGTTGTTATAAGCCGGTGTTACTTTGAACCTTAATTACACGATTTAATTATGAGTCATCTTGACAGACTCATGGCACCTCTCCATTTAAGACAAGATTTATATATTGATAAATCTTTAAAACTGAATAAACATAACATAAGCTAAAGTAACATATAACACCATCAAGAAAAACAGTTACAGTTTTTTATGTTTAATAACAAGGTTGTATGGGTGTAATGCAAGTGACTATTGGACAAGTCTGCGGTGCTTTTTGAAGATTAGTAGGATCATTACCTAATACCTGACCATTGTGGACTTGATCTCACCCTCCTCTGTATATATATACCTTGTTTTGTACTTCTCCTTAGTCTGTACTCACCCCTGAAGATGTGAATTACACGAAAGCGCTTGGGAACTTCGTGTTTTCTTCTTTCCTTGTGGTTATCAGCATATTTACTAAAGAAATTAACTCTCCGTGACCCGTGGAAAAGATAGCACCTGAAATAATAGCATCAATATTACTATATTACGACATAAGTACATAAGATCATAAGAAAATAATGAGTCTGCAATAGGCCGGTTGGCCTGTGCATGGCAGCTCCTGTCGAGAGTTACTACCACTCTCTACCATCTATGAATCTATCCAGTCTCCTTTTGAAACTTTCCAGCGTTCCAGCACTTACTACATAGCTGCAAAGCTTGTTCCACTCGTCCACCACCCTATATGTGAACCAGTTTCTTCCTATCTCCCTCCTAAACCTAAACTTATCCAACTTAAATCAGTTGCTTCGAGTCCTATCCTGCTCGGATATTATAAGAACTTTATCTATATCTCCTTTATTGATTCCTTTCACCCACTTGAATACTTCTATCATACCTCCCCGCACTCTATGTCTTTCTAGGCAATACGGCCTGACTAGCACAAGATATAGTTGCAATAAGACCTCTGCACTCTTATTACTTACACTTCTAGATATAAAAACCAAAACTCTGTTTGCCTTATTTCGAACATTAACGCACTGTTTTCTAGGCCGTAGGTCCGGGCTTACAAGTACCCCTAGCTCTCTTTCACAAGTCGACTTCTCTAGGTTGATGTTGTTAAGGCTGTACACATTGACAGTATTTGTTCTTCCAATATTAAGTACGCTGCACTTGCTGGTGTTGAATTTCATTTGCCATTGTTCAGACCACCCCTGCAGTGTATTTAGATCCTCCTGTAATGCATTTGCATCGTGCTCTGAATTAATCTGCCGCCCTATTTTGGTGTCATCCGCAAACTTGCTTATGTCACTGCTGATCCCAGTATCTAGATCGTTCATGTAAATTATGAACAAGAGTGGGCTTAGTACTGACCCCTGGGGAACCCCACTGGTTTCACTGCCCCACTCAGATTTAACACCATCTACGCTGACCCTCTGCGTTTTATTGGTGAGCCATGATTTTATCCAATTTAAAACTTTCCCCTCGCTACCATGAGCCTTAATTTTTCTCAGAAGCCTCTGATGCGGTACTCTGTCAAATGTTTTGCTAAAGTCTAAGTAAATAACATCGTAATTTTTGTCATTATCTACTACCTCGAAGACTTTCCTAAAAAACGTCAGCAGATTTGTTAGACAAGATTTTCCCTTTGTAAACCCATGTTGAGAGTCGTAGATTAATTTGCTTTTCTCTAAATGCGATCGGATGCTATCTGCTATAATTGATTCAAGAAATTTCCCCACTACTGACGTCAAACTGATCGGCCGGTAATTTGATGCTGATGCTCTGTCTCCCTTTTTGAATATGGGTACTACATTTGCCTGTTTCCACAAGTCTTGCACAGCTCTGGTGTCTAATGATTTTGTAAATAAATTTACAAGGGGTTCGCTAATCTGTTCCCTACACTCTTTCAAGACTCTAGGGAAAATTTAATCCGGCCCTGGGGATTTTGTCTTCTTTAGTTTATTTATCTTCTTAAGAACATCCTCTTTTCTGATAGTGATATTCTTTAATTTCTCTTCTTCCTTTCCCCTAAATATCAGTACCACCTCTGGAATTTCCTAGCAAATTTCTTCTGTGAAAACTGATAAGAAGTAGTTGTTCAATGCTTTGCTTATTTCCTCACTGCCATTTATCACTTCTCCCCTCCCTGACTTTAAAGGCCCAACTTTGTCCTTGACTTTTGTCCTATATACCTGGAAAAATCCCTTGGGATTCGCCTTGGATTCTCTTGCTATTTTGACTTCATAGTCTCTCTTTGCTTTCTTTACATTTTTCTTAACATTCCTAGATAGTTCATTATACCTATTTCTGAGCTGCGCCTCTCCTCCCTTTAATTTCTTATATATTGCTTTCTTTATTCCTATTTCATGTTTAAGTTTTCTGGTCATCCACCTTGGCTCATTCTTATTTGACCAAATTTTTCTGTATGGTATATTTTGTTCTTGTGCTTTATGAAGTATACTAGTGAATATATTATAGTCATGATCGATTGTTGTGTCATCTATGACCTCACCCCTTCCTACTGGGGACTGACGTGACTGTTCCTAGGTGACCTCACCTAGGTACCTTCTTAATCCCTGATAATCCACCAACCGAAAGTTTATGACTCTGACCATATTGTCATTGTTATTTGTTTCCCAATTTAGGGTGAACCTGATTTCTCTGTGATCACTGTTACCTAGTTCTTCCCCCACTGTGATATCTCTGATAATATTTTCTTTATTTGTTAACACAAGGTCTAATATATTGTCACCTCTAGTAGGTTCTGTAATTACTTGTTTCAAAAAATTGTCCTGTACTGCGTCTAGGAAGTCTTCAGATTCATAGTCACCTACAATGTTGTCCCAGTCAATATTTCTGAAGTTGAAATCCCCCATAATGCATAGGTTGTTATATTTTGCTGCCCTACTCATTTCCTGCCATATGGGCTGAGCTGCTTCTTTGCCCAGACTTGGGGGCCTGTAAATCACTCCCATAATCAGTTTTTCTCTTCCTTCCGTGATTTCTACCCATACAGACTCGGTTCCCATTTCACCCTTAATTGAATTATTAATACAACATTTTAATGTACCCTTCTCTGTGGTACTCTGATAAAAAAATTTGCTCGCCAGATTCATCCAAGTTTCGGTGATTGCTATGACGTCTACATTCTCGGTACATACATCCGCTCTCAGCAAGTCTATTTTATTTCTAACGCTCCTACTGTTTGTATAATATACATTTAAGCCTACCCTTCCCTGGTCCTGTTTTACCCCTTGTCCTGAGTGAGTAATTTTACTTCCCAGGACCTGCTTGTTTTTTGTTCCCACTTTCCCCGACCTCTCTCTACTGGCGAAACCCCCCCTGTGGAGTGACAATATCACTCTCCAGGGATGCAGACAACGTCTTTATCCCCGCACGAGACAAGTGTACTCCGCCACGACTGTACAGGTAGTCGTTGCCATAGAATCGTTGCCAGCTATCAATGAATGCCCAACCATTGTTTGCACAATGTTTTTCCAGTCGGCAATTTATAGCAATTGCCCTGGACAGCCATTCACGACCAACCCCTCTTCTAGGCAAGACACCACATACTATCGGGATCCCTCCCCTATCTCTAATCTTCCCCAGCGCCTCCCTATACCTCTTGAAAAGTTCCTCACTTTCCTATGTCGTTTCCTCCCACACTAAGACACACCACTGGATTGGTACCCTCCCCTGACAAAACCCTGTCTTACCTCTCAGCTACACGCCCTATCCAAGCCCCAGGAAAACACACCCTAGTCCTACGTTTCCTATCTCTTGTACAAAAAGTCCTATGTAAAAACCTCAACTTTCTGTCCCGCACTACCACGACCTTACCTCTGGGCAGGGTTTGTACAACTGCCCTTTCCTCTACCTGCACCACACTTTCCTGCCTCTTCTCTTCCTCGCCAGCTTGCCCCAGCACCTGGTAGGGGTTCCTACATTCCACACCCTGGTCAGCTTTCCTGAGCCTGACCCTAGTCCCCTTAGAGACAACCACTCTGCACGCCTGCTCCTCCTTCACAGGTGTCCTGCTAGGCAGGACACCTACCTGAAGGAGTTCAGTCCTAAGGGCTTCATTTTCCCCCTTTAGAGTGTCAACCTCACTCCTCAACTGCCCCAGCTGCCTTAGCGAATCCAGGTAAAAAAGTCACAGGTAAAAAAGTCACAGAAAAACAGTCACAGGAAAAAAAGTCACAGGAAAAAAGTCACAGGAAAAAAGAAAAGTTAACTATCGAATTCTCACATTTTTAAGGTTAATATGTCAATCAGTTTCAGTAACCTAACCTAACCTAACCTTTATTACCGGCCACCATAAATTAATTGTGACTTTTTTTCCTAGCCAAAATTGTGACTTTTTTTCTGTGACTTTTTTTCCTGTGACTTTATTACCGGCCACCGCCTTAGCAGAGTGGCCAAGAGGTCGTCTTTCCCCACACTACTCTCCTCTTCCCCCAAGACACAACGATCCAAGGCGGCCATTTTCCTTGGTCACTACGGGAGAACTTGGGAGCACGTCCTTCCCCTAGCTTGGTCAGGTAGCAACTGAGCTGGGTCAGATAGCAACATGTTACCTACACACATGGACAGGCCTTAAGGGCACTCAACAGGTAAATATCGGTCCCTGAGAATTGACAATAAACAACATTAATAAATTATTTACTCCACCATGAACAGGCCTTAAGGTATTCAACAAATTAATATCAGTCCCTGAGCACTGGGAATAAACGATATTAAGAGAATTATTAACTAAATACACACTCTAAATATACCTTACATTATTTCCCGTAATATGCTTCACCCAACTCAACATACACCAATAATAAGGGAGATAAAATGCTTCTCTAGGTATTCACTAGACTCCTGTTCACAGAGTGTGACCGTTCATTCAATCAGAATGCCTCAGTTTATACTCAGTACATCCATGGGCGGAATGTAAGAGGGGGGTTTCTCTCAAGCTGCCCCCCCCTTGTCTTACTCATACTTCTCTTGTATTAGTTCCTTCAACTGTTCTTTCTACCTATTTCAGTTCAATGGTTACTACATAACCTCAGTTCTTTGGGAGCATGGCGAGGGTCTAGGGCACATGGGTATTGTAATTCTGATATTAAGTCACTTGGACGGAAATAAAGGTGAAATACTGCAGGAAAATGAATACCCCTAATGTAATCTAAGAAAAGGTTTATTAATATGAAATCAAAGTAGGGAAAAAGATATCATTAACATACAACTCCAAGGTGCAACTCCTCGGCTTTACTGAACTGCAATTTACTCAAATACTGTACTCTTATTACTCACAACCTTGCTGGTGTTACATTACATTACAGTTACAAGGATCCATTCCTTGGCTTCTCTCACATGTCATTCCAAGTGGGTACTCTGGCTTCTCCCACATTACTGGTGATACATTTCATTAACAGTTACCAGGATCAACTCCATGGCTTTACTCAACTGCTCACCCAAGTGAGTACCTTACTTCTCACACATTACTGGTGGTACATGACAAACTTACATATGATACCTTCACAGACTGTTGGTAGTGCATATGAGATGCACTCACAACACACACCACGTTAATACTTAAACCAACAATTTTACAGGGACTCAACTGCAATCCCACATGGATACTTTTACTTCATACCACATCACTGGCAGCACATAACATTACAAACAGTTACAAGACAACTTACATGGGGTATTTCACTATAACTGTTGGTAGTACATATGAGATGTACTCACAAAACACAACACGTTATTCCTGAAACCAACAACTTATACATGGGTTCACTACCCAACATGGGATAATCATATTCCAGAATTATCCCCCAAACCATATACAACAAACACTGTGGACCATAACTTCCAGGAGCGTCCCAGGGTAGGACACTAGTGGCTCACAACTGACGACCGTTGTTGTGGTCGGTTGTACTCCGACACGTGGCGGGTCTGGGGTCCAGCCCCACGATGTTGATTTGCAGTTTATTAGGCCGAATCAACGACATCGTCCCTATATCGCTCACTGCTAGGTAGCCACCGACTCCGGGCAGCCGGTGAGTGTTCAAAATAATCCACCCACTGTACCTGGGGAACAACGGGAGAGGGCAGCGTCACGGGAAGCTCTCTCCACATGAACATGAACATGAAATGCTAGTGACAGGGGGGAAGGAGGTTCAGGGAAAGAATAAAGAGAGGATTGAAGTGAATGACAGAAATTACAAACAAACCAACTGTTTCACATCCAAAGATGACCCTCAGTTGACAAAGGTCTGGCGAATTACTAAAGTCGATTTAATAAACTAATTCAAGATTGAGCTTGCCAGTAGAAAGAGGAATAAAAAGGTATTGACAACTGCCTTCGAAGGCGGGACTTACTGGGAGGGATCCTAGGTGTAAACGTTGGGGAGGGAAAAGCGCCTTTCTTCTTAGGGATAGCTAACCAGCTACCCATTCATGTTTTGCGGGCGTGTAGTATAATAAGAATCCTCAGAGTTAAAACAGACTAGTAGTCAATGTGACCATGACAGGAAAGAGAGGAGAACATCAGCTGAGGGAATGGTTCTATTTTCCCGTCCGGAACCTAATACTTCTAACTGCCCGGAGCCACGTGGTGTTGTGACGGCACGTGGGAAGAACTGATCAACCACTGCTGATGCTGGTCCCACGTAGTTTCCGTTGTCGGGACCACTCGTTCCCTCCAGGGATCCCAGCTAACCTTACTAACCCGTGACAAGCCTACTCTGATCGTTCCAATTGTGACAATCGCCAATCATCAATCATCAACGGCAGTCATCAATCGCAGTCAAGTGGGTTCTGACGAAAACCTTGTTATACTGCAATGTAGCAAACACAGGTGACTAGACCACGTGACCGTTTTGTCCTGTCTGAACGCACAGCCCACCTTGTCTCTTCAAGCTCTGTCGCCCAACTGACCGTTGGCCGGCCTTGACCCCTTCGGGCTGCTTAGGCCACGTGACCATACTTTTCCCATAAATAATATCTTTGTTGGGACATACGTAACATTATTCAGACTAAGAAACGATCTACAATAACTTCAAATTTAATAATAGTCCCTTAACTTCATGAATTGCGTGCATATTAATTCAATAAAGTACATTAAATATTATAAAAGCCTAATTCAAAATGCTCTCACTATGTAGTGTGCCGGAGCCACCGTCGCCCGGTCCTGGTCACCGAGAATTGAATGACTCAGCGTATCGCCATCATTGATATTTACGTCTATCACACCGAAATTTCTGAATATCCCTTCTATATATATATATATATATATATATATATATATATATATATATATATATATATATATATATATATATATATATATATATATATATATATTTATCAAGTAGATCCACAATGGAAACGTGGATAAGATGAATCTTGATAAAATCACACATGAAAAAGGGAAACAATGGAACACCTTAGCTTTCGTCTACTCAAACTAGGAAAGTTCCTACATTTAAGAATATTTTGACTGCCTTATCGCAATGACTTTGTCCCGTTCGTTCAGTCCCTTAAATGATTAATCATTAATGTTGTTTTTAAGTATGACTCAACTATTACTAATATATTAATCAAGAATAGCCCAACCTTGAATGTAAATTGAAGTGTTTACTGCATTCCATGGAGCAATTGCTATGGAAATTATATAGGTCAGACTGGGAAAGCATTGCAACTAAGAATTAAACAGCACAAGTACAATATTAGAACAGAATCTGAAAGCACTGCACTGTTCGTTCATATAAGGAACAATAATCATCCCATATATTGCGAAAACAGTTTAGAAGTGTATAAATCATCATGTGCCACTAAAAGACTTCTGGTTGAAGTAAGTTTGATTAGAGAATTGAATTCTATAAACCTTAGTGATGGTCAGTCCAAAACTGATAATATGTTAAACAAATTTATTTGTCAATGGCCCAAGGTTAAAAATGCTTTGAAAGCGTTTGGGGTAGATGTAGGATAGAAGATTAGTGGGACTCATATATTTTGCCTGACTTAGCATGACTAGTTACGTCGCCCTTTCTTTTAAGCTTCTCTTTTGTTTACATAAGAAAATAAGGAATCTGCAATAGGCCGGTTGGCCTGTGCATGGCAGCTCCTGTCGAGAGTTACTACCACTGTCTATCATCCATGAATCTATCTAGCCTCCTTTTAAAACTTTCCAGCGTTCCAGCACTTACTACAAAGTTGCTAAACTTGTTCCACTCGTCCACCACCCTATTTGTGAATATGTTCCCTCCTATCTCCCTCCTAAACCTAAACTTATCCAACTTAAATCCGTTGCTTCGAGTCCTATCCTGCTCGGATATTATAAGAACTTTATCAATATCGCCTTTATTGATTCCTTTCACCCACTTAAATACTTCTATCATATCTCCCCGCACTCTTCATCTTTCTAGGGAATGCAAGTTTAGTTTCTTTAACTTATCTTGATATGAAAGGTTTCTGAGTTCCGGAATCATTTTCGTCATTCTTAGCTGCACTGACTCCAGTGAATTGATATCCATTCAATAATAAGGGCTCTAGAACTGAACTGCATAATCGAGGTGCGGCCTGACTAGCGCAAGAAATAGTTGCAATAAGACCTCTGCACTCTTATTACTTACACTTCTAGATATAAAATCTAATACTCTGTTTGCCTTATTTCGAACATTAATGCACTGTTTTCTAGGCCGTAGGTCCGGGCTTACAAGTACCCCTAAGTCTCTTTCACAAGTCGACTTAAGAACATAAGAACATAAGAATGGAGGAAACTGCAGCGGGCCTATTGGCCCATACTGGGCAGTCCCGTTTACACCCAACCCCTATTGCTAATATGAGCATCCAACCTATGTTTGAAGCAATTCAGCGTATTCGAGTTAATGATGATATTTGGTAACTTGTTCCATTCATCCACTACTCTGTTTCCAAACCAGTGTTTACCTATTTCACGCCTAAATCTAAATTTGTCTAACTTAAAACCATTGTTACGAGTTCGCTCCTGGTTGGATAATTTGAGTACCTTTGTAATGTCCCCTTTGTTTAGCCCTGCCTTCCACTTATACACCTCTATATCAGGGGTCGCCCCTCGCTCTACGTCTCTCGAGGGAGTGCAAATTAAGATGCTTTTAACCTGTCTCTATACTCAAGGTTCTAATGCCCGGATTAGTCTTGTTCTCCTCTGAATTCTTTCCAAGGATTCTATATCCATTCTGGTAATACGGTGACCAGAACTGAACTGCGTAATCCAGGTGTGGTCTCACAAGAGCAAGATACAGTTTTAGGATGACCTCACTAGTCTTGTAACTAACACTCCTTTGTATGAACCCAAGTACTTTATTAGCCTTGTTACGAGCAAAAACACATTGTTTACTTGGCTTAAGGTTCCTACTTATCATTACTCCTAAATCTCTCTCGCAGTCGGATTTCTCTATGGCATCGTTGTTCATCTGGTATCTGGTTTCCCTGTTTACATCTCCTATACTGAGTACTTTACATTTGTCCAAGTTGAATTTCATCTGCCATTTTTCAGACCATTCGAAAAATTTGTTTAGATCTTCCTGTAGTTTTGCTGAGTCCTCGTCAGATTTGATAACACGTCCTATTTTAATGTCATCAGCAAATTTACTTATGTTGCTGTCTATGCCGATATCTATGTCGTTTATGTATATAATAAATAATAATGGTCCAAGCACTGAGCCTTGGGGAACTCCACTTGTGACGTTGCTCCAATGGGACATAGTGCCGTTAATGCTCACTCGCTGTTTCCTGTCCTGTAACCACGCCCTAATCCATTTAAGGATGTCACCTTTGATGCCATGAGCTTCTACTTTTCTAATTAGTCTTTCGTGGGGGACTCTGTCGGCTTTGCTAAATGAGATATAACACATCATAATTGTGCCCTCGTCCACTGATTCGCTGAAAAAACTGATGAAAAGAATGTTAATAGATTAGTTTTAGCAAGAACGTCCGCTTGTGAAGCCATGCTGGGAATCATTGATCAATCGGTGCTTCTCCAGGTGATTTCGAACAGAGTTTGAAATGATTGCTTCCAGTAATTTGCCTACTATTGATGTTAGACTGATTGGGCGGTAGTTAGAGGATAGTGATCTATCCCCCTTCTTGAAAATCGGTATTACATTCGCTATCCTCCAGGATTCTGGTACTACACCTGTTTTTAAGGACATGTTAAACAACTCTGCTAAGGGCATACTAAGCTCTTCCTTACATTCCTTTAATACTCTGGCAAATATCTCATCAGGACCAGGTGACTTATTAGGCTTTAGTTTGTCTATTTGCTTACTAACATCGTTACTAGTCACTACTATCTCACTTAATTTGTTTTCACTATCTCTGAATAGAGTCGGTGCCTCGGGTATCGCGTTTAAATTTTCGGTGGTGAAAACTGTTGAAAAATATTTATTCAAATTATTGCCCATTTCTCCGTCATATCAGTGAGCCTGCCGGAGTCTGACCGTATTGGTCCAATCTTTTTCTCGTGTTTTAGTTTGATACATTTGGTGAACCTTGGGGTTTGTCTTCGCCTCCTTGCTATCCTTACTCCTGTTGTTCCTCTTGCTTTCCTTATCTCGGTTTTAACCCTTACTCGGCCACTACTCCCCATAATAGTCCCGAGGTGAATTTCGCCACGATTTATCTTTTCTACCTATAGCCTCTTCTTGGCCAATGATGTTCTTTTTAAAATAATTATTTATCCATTTAGGGTCATTGTTGTCTGATCTGGAGTTTTTTGTATGGTATGTTCTGCCTTTGTGCATTAAGTAACTCATTATTTAAATTGTCGTGGAACTTGGCAATCTCAGATCTCGTTATCAGGTCTGTGTCATCTGTCAGGCTCACGGCCAAGCGCGACACACCCCTCTCTCAGCTGCCTCTTTAAACTGTCAAAGTTTGTCCTTCTGAAATCTGGTACTTCAGTGGAATTTTCCTTACGTCTGCCCTGAAAATCTAACTGGAATCTAATTTTTTTGTGATCGCTGTTTGCAAGTTCGTTCCCTACCTCGACATTGCTAATGAGGTTTTCTCTGTTTGACAGAACTAAATCCAGTATATTATTACCCCGTGTGGGTTCGGTTATATGTTGACTTAGAAAACAGTCCTGGATCGTCTCGAGAAAATCCTCTGATTCACCGGAATTACCCGTAAGAACCGGTCAATCTGTTTGGCCAAGAGTTAAATCGCCTACTATACGAACTTTGTTGTGTGCTAAAACCCTGCGCATTTCATCCCAGATAAGTCGCTCATTGACGCTATCAAGATTGGGGGTCTATATATTACTCTGTGGTTAATTTTCCCCGACCAAATAAGCTTAATTCTGCTCTAAGTGTTTCTGTATTCCTCTCCCAGTTTTTATTTCCTTATTTATTTCACCTTCAGATTATCCTAACATAGGTGCTACTCCGCCTCCTTTCCTGGTCTGCCTATGGGTATGGAACAGTTTGTAACCCACACAATTTGGTATTCGACTGGTAATTCACGTGTGTCTAGGTTGATCCATGTTTCAGTGAATGCAATTATATATCGATTTCTTCGGTACATACCAGGGCATATATCATGTCATTTTGTTTCTCATACTTCTACTGTTAGCGTAGTGCCATTTAAGTTAGTGGGTGTTCTGGTCCTTCCCTTACCCCGGCGTTTGGTTTTTAAACTCCCTGTCTGGTAGTTTGTCATCATTCCTAACACTATTTCCTATGTCTTTTCGCCTTACACCCGCTCCCTGCGATGCCACTCACCCCGTTGCCCCTATTCTCTTAGCAGTTTAAAACTTTGATATCTTTTTTGAACTGCTGCCCTCTAAAACCCCAGCCGAGGTTGCCTCATCTCTGAACTGGTGCACCCCATCCCTAGCATAAAGGTCCCTTCTGCCATAGAGAAGTTGTCCCAGTTGTCAATGAATGGGACTGATATTGACTTACCAATATCTGGCCAAGGCAGGTCGTTAACACCAACTGCCCTTGACAACCATTCACTGCCAGCCTCCTTCTAGGCAGGACACACGCGCCTTGATAGGGATCCCCTCACTGGTCCTAATACGATCTGTGGCTGCCTTGAACTTTATCCAAGGGTTCTCCGCTCCTACACCAAGCCCAATATCATTGCCTCTGCACTGAGCAGATAATGGGTTTGTTCCCATTACCGGGCAAGATATTGTCCATCACTGTCAACTATCCCCACCCCGGCTCTGGCAAACCCCACCCTCATCCTATTTTTGTTTTTTTTACCACAAAGGCCTGTCCATGTACCTTACCTGTGGGTCACCAACAATTAAAGTTTTTTATCGCTTCCTTGTCATCCCTGCCCTGACTGTACTAGCGTCCAGTGTCTATCAAGGGGCTGAAGCAGGTTGGTACACTTAGCTGTTGTTGTCGTTGTTATTAAATCATCGCCATTGACCTTCTTCACCACCAGCTTGGTCCTCACACTATAAACTTTCTTTTCGTTTGATTTTTTTCAAGTAGACACTGGCTTTACTTTCGTCAGCCTCTCCTTTTAACTTAGCCAGCTCTTTCGCCAATTTCCAGGTTCTCCAACGTGGCCCTCTGAATTTCTAACTTGGCCCCTCGCCAATTCTTTGATAGACCACTCCAGTTTTAGTCAGCAAACTCCTCCTTACTAGAACCACCACACATATCACTGGCCATATCCCCGATAATTATCCCTCTGGAGCTAACCCTGCCGTGACCTACCTAGTGAGGTCAGAACACAACGGTAGGGGTCCAGAACACAACTGTGAGGTCAGAACACAACTGAAGACTTCTCTAGGTTGATGTTGTATACATTGACAGTACTTGTTCTTCCAATATTAAGTACGTTGCACTTGCTGGTATTGAATTTCATTTGCCATTTCTGACAACTCCTGTGGTTTATTTAAATGCTCCTGTAGTGCATTTGCATCCTGCCCTGAATCAATCTGCCGCCCTATTTTGGTGTCATCCGCAAACTTGCTTATGTCCAGGGGCGATGCTGCAGCCAGGGGGGGCCATGGCCCCCCCAGATTTCGAGCTGGTCCCTGGGTTGGCCCCCCCCACTTTTTATTCTCAAATTTGTAATTCCAAAAACATTCCCAAAACCAATAAATGAGTCAAGTGACTCATGCAATGGGCGCGCCGCACGCCAGGTGCAGGCCTGGGTGAGGTGAGGTGAGATCACTGAGGTGAGGTGAGGTGAGGCCCGGAGGGCAGGAATTGGGAGGGTGCAGATATGCGGGTGGTACATGACGGTGTATATAAACAAACTGCCTTGTCGGTGATGAACATTACCACTCTGTATTTCCACTGAGGAGGGTGACAGACTGACAGTAATTGTCGAATTTTTCGCCGAATCTACCCAGAAGAAATATTTCGTCTGCCACAGTGCCACTGTGGGTTTTTTACTTGCGATCGTTCATTTTTTCGCTGATGTATGTACATACATTGTAAAGACATTGCTATATTTTTCAATGTTTGTTATGTGGTACACCGCCCTTTATGTGACTATGTGAGCAATAATACAGTTTTAGAGATATGTTCAAGTGTGTCAATACTCCAATGAATCATGATTAGTGGAATAAGAGCGTTGCCATTATACTGCCATATGCCGATTATTTTAGGCTGGCGTCATGAAAGACGAACTTCACATTTGTCAATCAAATTGGTGTAATAATGCCAAGAACTGCATGTTGCAACATGTACACAGGTTTGGTTTTGCCCCCCCCCCAACATTTACCTTGGCCCCAAAGTAGCCCCCCCACTTTCTGGAGGCTAGAAACGCCACTGCTTATGTCACTGCTGATCTTAATATCTAGATCGTGTATGTAGATTATGAATAATAGTGGGCCCAGTACTGACCCCTGGGGAACTTCGTCATTTTCTACTACTTCGAAGACTTTCCTAAAAAAACTCAGCAGATTTCTAGACAAGATTTTCCCTTTGTAAAACCCATGTTGAGAGTCGTAGATTAATTTGCTTTTTCTAAAATGCGATCTGATGCTATTTGCTATAATTGATTCAAGAAATTTCACTACTGACGCCAACCTAATCGGCCGGTAATTTGACGCTGATGCTCTGTCTCCTTTTTTTGAATATGGGTACCATTTGCTAATTTCCCACACTTTCGCACAACTCCCCTTATCTAATGGTTTTGTAAATAAATTTACAAGGGTCCGCTAATCTGTTCCTTTACACTCTTTCAAAACTTGAGGGAAATTTAACTGGCCCTGGGGATTTTTTTTCTTCATTAATTTATTTATCATCTTAAGAACATCCTCTTTTCTGATAGTGATATTCTTTAATTCTCTTCTTCATTTCTCTAAATATCAGTTCCACCTCTGAATTTCCTTGTGAATTTCTTTTTAGAAACTGATAAAAAGTAGCTGTTAAATGCTTTTGCTTAATTCTCACTGTCATAGATCAATTCCCCCTCACTGACTTTTAAAGGCCCAACTTTGTCCTGACCTTGTCATATTTTTACCTGGAAAAACTCCTGGGATTCTGGATTCTCTTTGCTATCCCGATTTTGTAGTCCCTCTTGCCTTCCTCACATTTTTCTTAATATCTTGATAGTTCATTATACCTATTTCTGAGCTGCCTCCTCCCTTAATTTCTGTAAATTTCTTTTATTCATATGTCATGTTTTTCTGGTCATCCACCTTTTGGCTCATTCTTATTTGCCCTAATTTTTCTTGTATGGTATATTTTGCCTTTTAGTTTTTATTTAGTATACGAAAGTGAATAAATTATTATAGTCATGATCAAATTGTTGTGTCACTCCAGACCTCACCTGCTCCTACTGGGGACTGACCTGACTGCTCCCAGGGCGTTCTCACCTAGGCAGGCCTTCTTAGCCCCTGATAATCCGCCACTAAAAGATTTTCATTGGGACTTTGACCAAATTGTCATTGTTTTTTTCAAGCTTCCCAATTTATGATGAACCTGGATTGTGATCACTGTTCCTATTTGCTCCCCTATTGCGGATATATCTAATAATATTTATCTTTATTTAATTCTTGCTCTAATATATTGTTAACTCTAGTAGGTCTGTACTAGTTGTTTAAAAACAATTGTCCTGGTATGCGCCTAGAAATCTTCAGATTCTATAGTCACCTACAATGTTGTCCCCAGCCAACATTTCTGAAGTTGAAACCCCCATAATGCACAGGTTGTTGTATTTGCTGTCTTCACCCATTTCCTGCTGTATGGGGTTGAGCTGTTTTTCCCAAGACGACTTGGGGGGACTGTAAATGACTCCCATAATTAGTTTCTTTTTTCTTCCTTCCGCAATTTTGCACCCATACAGACTCGGTTCCAATTACAGCCTTTTATTGAATTATTAATACAACATTTTTGATGTATCCCGCATTTAGTGACCTCCCTCCTTCCTACCTTCCCTGTCCGTATGAAAAAAGTTTGTACCTTTCTATGTGGTACTTGATGTGCTGCTCTTGCTCACCAGATTCATCCAAGTTTCAGTGATGCTATGACGCCTACATTCTCGTGGGTACATATAAATGTGCTCTCAGCAAGTCTATATTTCATTTCTAACGCCCTACTGTTTGTATAGTATACATTTAAACTCTACCCTTCCCTGGTCCTGTTTACCCTTTTTGTCCTGTTTTTTACTCCTTGTCCCGAGTAAACCAATTCTTACTTCCCAGGATCTGCTTTGTTGACTCCCACTTGTTTTTTAACCTACCATCTCCCTGACCTCTCTACTGGCGAAACCCTCCCTTTGAGTGATAATTTACGCGCCAGGATGCAGACAACGTCTACCTCATACGAGACAAGTGTAATTCAATATGATCACAGGTAGTCGTTGCCATAGAATGGTTAAGCATATCAATGAATGCCCAACCATTGCGCAAGTAATAATGTTTTTCCAGTCGGCAATTTATAGCAATTTCGTCTCTGGACAGCCATTCACGACCAACTCCCTCTTCTAGGCAAGACACTACATACCATCGATCCCTTCCTATCTCTAACCTCTTCCCCAGTCTCCCTCCCTTGAAAAGTTCTTCACTTCTAACCTTTCCTGTCGTTACCTCCCACACTAAGACACATACATTGGATTGGTACCTCCCTGACAAAGCCCTATCTATCCCTTCCTCAGCTACATGCCCTATGCCAGCCCCAGGAAAACACACCCTAGCCATACGTTTCCTATCTCTTGCACAAAAAAGTCCTATCTAAAAACCTCACCTGGCTGTCCCCAACTACCACGACCTTACCACTGGGCAGGGTCTGAACAACTGCCCTTTTCACTCCTGGCACCACATCGTCCTGCCTCTTCTCCTCATCATGGCTCTTGTCTTCCTCGCCAGCTTCCTCTCCAGAACCTGGTAGTGGTTACCCCACTCAGCACCCTGGTCAGCTTTCCTGAGTCTGGACCTCGTCCCTGACGAAACGATCTGCCACGCCTGTTCTCCTTTCACACAGAAGTCCTGCAAGGCAGGACACCTACCTGAAGGAGTTCAGTCCTGAGGGCTTCGTTCTCCCCCTTTAAAACGTCCATCTCTCTCCTCAACTGCTCCAGCTGACTTAACAGAGTAGCCAGGAGGTCGTCCTTCCTCACACTCTGCTCCTCTTCCCCCACAACAGAACGATCCCCAGCTACTACGGAGGCCATTTCCTCTGGTCACTAACATAAGCACGTTCTTCTCCAAGCTAGGTCAGGTAGCATATGCTGTGGTGTTGGAGTGTGGATGTCATGTTTTTGACCTGACCTCATGTTTTGTAAGGTCACCCTGTGTACATAAGCTCTCTCTCATTCTTTGTAATTCAGTTGCCTCTGAAGATGTCTTGAATAAAGACGAAAGCTAAGGTTCTCCATTGTTTTCTTTTCCTGTGTGATTTATATATATATATATATATATATATATATATATATATATATATATATATATATATATATATATATATATATATATATATATATATATATATACAGTGAACTCACTTTACGCGGTTAATTCAACCCACAGGGTACCGTGGAAAGTGAGAAACCCGTAAAGTGAACAAATATACTAAAATAACATCTTAACTTTAAGGGATGGTATCTACCCACACATAATATATAGAAAGGAAATAGTCAATAAACCAGCGGTTAGGGTTAGAAAAACAAGGTTGGGGTTAACACTCACGTTAGTAGAAGAGATGGGTCGGCGTACGGAATGGAGGCTGGTTCCGAGGCAGAGGGCAGGCCACTGGCCCCCAGGTGAGCCACCATCACTGTCATCCACACTTGCCAGGGCCTCCTGACAAATCCTCAAGGTCATCATCACCGTCTCTACCTCTGTCACTATCACTGGTTTGGGCTGGCTGTGGTGGGTTGGGTGGCTAAGAATTCTGTTATGCTTTGGTTGACAGCTGGTGTTTATGTTGTCGTGATAAACCTGATGTAGGGCTCCATAGTTCGCAACAGCTGGGTAGTAGTTGATTTCATACCTGTTTGCGCTAGGTCAGAAAGGAGGAGCTTGGCTTCTTTTTTGATACACCTGATGGCACCCTAACATTACTTAAGGGTAAGCGTATGCCTTCCGACAGACGCACCATCTGCCCTTCACCGACGTCATCATCATCTACCATCTCGTCGGTAGTCACATCAGATCCCATCACCTCCAGGATGTCGTCGCTGGTGGTCTCGGAGAAGCCTGCAGCTGTAACATTCCCCCGCGAGCTTCAAGGGGGGCGTCCACTGCTACCGCAACAGTCTGAACCTCACCAGTCACAGATTGACTCTGCATAACGGCCGGAATGCTCTGCAACACATGCGTCTCCATGCGTGACTAACAGTTGCTGCTACAGACAGCTGATTCCATGCTCCACCAAGAAGTCCACAGCTCTTGATGTTGAATATTCCAGAATTGTTTTAGTAAGCACTTGTTGCTCTGCCAACTGTTGATCCTCGTCGTCTTCGTCTTGGGTTATCGGTGTTGGTGCTCTACCAGTTACGCAACCTTCCCTGTGTTGGTGTAGCTATTCAGAGCTTGATTTTTTTAGTAGAGAATGCAGCTTTTACATTGCTGGTAGATTAACTCTGGTCCATGGGCTGTAACATAGACGTAGTGTTGGGAGGAAGGAAGACCACTTTTACGTTGGGGTGACGATCTAACAGTAGGGCGAGTGTCCTGGTGCGCTGTCCAGCAGCAACAAAATCTTGAATGGCACATTCTGCTGCTCAGTAATTTCTTCACATCGGGAACGAAACAGTCATCAAACCAGGAGAGGGACAGTGAGAACATCCACGCCTTACGTGTGGTCAGCCAGTGACATTTAGCCTTGGCCGCGTCCATGCTCTGTAGGCGTGCGGCTGGTGCTGTGTAGATCACTGATAACTTGAGCTTACAGGTACTGGAGGCATTGGTGGTAAACAGACGGTGATGCGCCCTTCTGCAACTTCCGGCCCCTGAATCTTGCTGGCATTTCTTCACAACGAAGGTCTTGAAGGTAGCTCTTCCAAAGACCAGATTCATCCATGTTAAAACACCTGGTCGTCGTGTAATTGTCCTTCCTCCATAATCTCACGTCAAATGGAGGAAATTTCTGAAGCTGCAACACGGTCAGCACTAGCTTCTTTCACCACCAATGCTGGGATATTGGTGATCTTGTTCCTCTTTCTTAAACCTCTGTGACCACCCAGAAGCATTAAAGGTTTGGGCTCTGTAATTCCCATCTTCGTGACACTGCAGCATACAGTCTACGTGCGTATTCTTAACTGGAGCGCGTGTCCACTGCCATGTTCCGTCGTCTTGACGCACCAAGGAGCTCACAAGTAATTTTTCCGTCTTGAGAAGCACCTGGTTGTGGAAATACTTGATCATAGAAGCACCTGCAGACTCTAGGGGATGTTCATGTGCTCCTTCATCTTACACAGCATCCTTCTTAATTGTCCTGATCGTAGGACTGTTAACACCATGCTGGCGCTGAGATCAATCCTGTCTTGTCTCTTTCTCCAACTCTTGTATGAGATCTATACTTAATTTCGTAGCTTAAGGAACGTCGTCTTCTTGGTTTAGGGCGGCTGGGTCCAGGTAAGAAAAAGGTTTTCCTGGGGTGGTGTATCCGGCGTAGCCATTTTACAGAACAATGGATGCACGTTTACACGGTGTGGCCTGGAGGATGGGTTGTTGTCGTCTTCCTCCTCTCTGCGGGTGGACACGTCATATTACTTTAAACCAATCACAGCCAGCAGCGGAGGGGAGGTAAGGACGGCTGGCCCAATTACAGTCCGATATGTCAGCGAGTCACCGATAACGCAACAAAGCACACACACTCGAGCAACCTACTCGCGCCGCTTTCATACAACATGGCAGATGCGGAGAGGGCGGGAGGTTTGATCCAAACATGCGCGGCCTGCCAGCCCCTCTCAGTAAAGGCACACGCATCAGGAATGAGCATTCCGGTTTCGGCAAGGTACCGCGTAAACGTGAAACGAGGAATGGGACCGCTATATATATATATATATATATATATATATATATATATATATATATATATATATATATTTATATATATATATATATATATATATATATATATATATATATATATATATATGTGTATATTTCTATTTTGTCCATAATATGACTCTTCAACATAGTAGTAATCATCTAATTCGTATATATATATATATATATATATATATATATATATATATATATATGCAAGTAAAATCAATGTAGGTGCGCATGATCTAGGTATATGCTGATAAATCACAAGGAAAGAAGAAAACACGAAAAGTTCTAAACGCTTTCGTAATTTACATCTTCAGGGGTGAGTACAGACTAAGGAGAAGTACAAAACAAGGTGTATATATACAGAGGAGGATGAGATCAGGTCCACAAAGGTCAGGTATGTAATGACCCCTACTAATCTTTTAAATAGCACTGCAACGGTCGGTAGTCAGGTCAGAGGGTAACGTGACCCAACTTTCTCACCTGGTTACAAATCTCTAATTACAAAATTGTCCAGTTTGTACATGCCATTACTCAAATTCATGTTGAATGCTTCAGTATGTTTAATGAGACTAGATTCTATGATGTTCCAACTGTCAATTGAATTACAAGGTAATATTGAGGAGTCATTATCCCAGTAGGGTGTGTCATAGGAGGGAAGATCAGCTAAAACTAATGGCCCAATACTTTTGTGGTAGATTTTAGTGTATATAAACAGAAAATACTCAGTTTCAATATTTTGCAACATTTTGCTAGGTAAATTTTAGCGTGAAATTTATCGAAAATCTAACGTACAGCTGCATTAGTATTACAATTAAATAGTGAACATTGCTTGACTTAACAACCCAATCCAACAATATTTTTTTCTGTTTCAGATTCTGATGCATTTATAAGTTGATAATATCGTGATGGCTGCTTGTGTTGTGACGAGAACCAAAATCCAGCCTATCTCAGTCACTATCTTGGGTCTGGGAGAGAGTTCCCCAGTCGGAGTTGCCTACATTGAGATGCTTTGAGATACGTGTGGTTTTAATCCGGAAATCAGTGAAAGAACCAAAGAACTTACACAAACAAAGACATTGCCAGTGATATGACCAAAGCTGTCTTGGCACAGTACACTCTGGCTAACGCCTGTCTGCTTCCAGTCATAAATAAGTCAGAAGAAGATTAGTGAGAGACTGCTAGCTAGTTAAAGGCAAGAGATAATCTCTTGGGAGAGGAAAACTTGCAGTTATGAGCAGCTTTACAAGCAACTGACCAGTTATTTGACATAATTACTTGTAAGTGCCCAATTGTTCTCTGTCCTGAGTTTGATGCGATCGTGACTGTAAACTGAGGCCCACATCTCCTGGGGAAATTTGCAAGCGTGAACTGAAGATTCCTGTGATCGAACTGGCATTTGTCAAAGCACTGAGAGAAGACTGGCAGTATATGGACTCTGCTGATTTTAGCCAAGATATTCCGGAGTCCAAGAGACAGGAGGCCGCTACAGAGACAGAGAAGAGGAGAAGAGTTGCCGAGGAAAAGAGACTTGAGGCCCAGGGTGAGGTAAAAAGGTTTAGATGATTGAGCCGTTGATCTAGAGTTTAATGACTTCCCATGGCTGATCCGAGTGCTGACCAGGAGAATGGGTGACTTTGTCCCTTAACCCAGAAAATAATGATCCCAAACCTTCCAGGCATAAGATCTGGAATAGAAAAGATATCCCGAGCATAGTTTCCACAGCATGCGACACCACACTGGTCTCAGAGAAACTGCAGATAGCAACAGCTGCCTGATTGACGGTGGTTTGATAACACCTGATGATGTTCACTGGTGATAGATCATAACAAAGCAAGGAGAGCTCAGGAGAAACTTGTCAGTAACCTAGAAGAGGAGCTTGATAAGGGGATAAGAGAAATGGAATCAATTGTTTGTCTCTTTGATGGAGAAGGATGACACTAAAGTGTCTCACATGAAAGTTGAGATTCTGGACAAGTTGTTCTCGCCATGGTGAAGGAGGAACACTACTCTGCCGCAGTGAACCAGGAGGAAGTATTTGTGGTATTTCCCCACTCCAGAGAAAGATGACACTGTGAAACCAGCTGAGATAGTGCAGATAACATTGTGAACTGGCTCACAGAGAGAGAACGTGAGACCCCACTCCCTGCAGGCCATTGAGGACAGCACCAACACGAACACACAGGGTGGGCAATAAGGCAGTGGATAGTGAAGATTGAGAGAAGTTGGCCCTGGATTGTTTGTGACCTCCACACCAACGAGTTGCCACTCAGACATCTGATCCAGGAGCTGATGGCAAGACTTCTCAACAACAGATGGTCTGGTCCTTTGGCAAGATGCTGGACTCTGCCACTGAGTTAGAAATAACCGAAAGCTTTGAAAAATCACAGTTGGTCTCCACTGCTGAGCTTGCACATACTGTCATTGACGACCTGAGTACTGACCAGTACTATGGTTACATGATTTGCAGTGCCATCAAAACTGGGGTCATGCCTGATAGACTTGCTTACCTGCAGATAGGTCCAGTCTCACATTCTAGGTGGCTCACAACGGCTCTCAGGTTCTGCAGAATTTGGGTCGCTCATCATAAACTGAAAGGAAACCAGCTTCACAACCTGAAACTTATTGTCCAATTCATCGTGAGTGTCTACTTGCCAAATTGGTTCAACACCAAGATCAAGTCATCGTTCTCCGAAGGTCCGAGGCATGTTCTCTTCCAGCTTGAGCTCCTGAGGAGTCAGCCAAGGAAGGTTGTTCAGATTGTGGAGCAGACTGTGAGATCTTCCTGGTATGCTCATCCCGAGGCAGTTCTGCAGACAATGCTCTGCAGTAAGGATGAGGAGGAGAGAAGAGTGGCAGTCAAAAAGATCTTGGATATGAGATTTATGAGAGGATCTGGGCATGACGAATCAGTTGGTGACGATTCCTTCAGGGTCAGGAAGACTCCTGAAGTCAATCTAGGTGCCAAGACCTTCACTGATCTCATAGATCTGGATAACATCCAGGCTGGCAGTGAGCCCCCTCTTACCTGCAGCCTCACCAATGTTCAAGTCAGAGCTTTCCTGGACAACCCCATGCATGTCCCTGCCTTGCCCTCGCACACCCAGAGTATAGAGCGTTGTGTACAGCAAGTGAGCGAGGCCAGCAGTCACGTGTACAGCCAGGAGAGGAGGGAAGGCCACATCCGAGCTCAGGTGGTCAGCAGGGAGGTGATGAGTAGAAACAGAAGCAAGAAAGACATGTTCTCTATGGTGTGCAGCAACACCGGGTCGTAGTAGTAAAACCGGTTTTTGTATTTGATGATTTTGTTTTCTAAAGGAATATTAAATTTATTAAATGTGTCAAGATCATTCGTTTCACTATTCTGGATCATTTTCATCCTAATAAATTAACCTGATACATTTACTTTACTTTAAATAAGCTATTTAGTGGTGTTGGTAAAAGGGTGGGAATACTGAATTTTCATAAGATTTCAAGTTAAAATTTACCTAGCAAGAAATGAAAACTTTTCAAATCTGTAGATATCACATGATTCTGCACATAGAACTACATCATTAATACCATGGGCCGATTTTTCAAACTCAAAAAAAAAAATTCGCCTCCGTATGACACACCCTATTATCCCAGTCAATGCAATGCTTGTTATCCCTCAAATGAACAAACAGAGCATTGGATTCCTGGCCTGTCCTAACACTATATTTATGTTGTGTAAGTCTAGTTTTAAGATCTTTACCTGTCTGGCCTAAGTAAATCATATTACATTCCTTGCAAGGAACTTCATAAATGCAACCAATTGTGTTGTTGGGGGAGTTCTTGATTAACATTTGTTTAACAGTGCATGCGTTTTTAAATGCCACTTTGACGTTCCAGGTTTTTAGTTGTAAAGGAATTTGGGAGAAATTTTTGTGAAATGGTAATACTAAGAGATTCTTATGGTCATGGGTGGGCTTGGGATCAGTTCTATAAAAAGATTTCTTAGTAATGTTCAGGCATTTGTCTATGAAAGATCTAGGGTATTTAAGGTTTGAGCCAATATTATAGATATATTTATATTCCTCATCAATGAATTCCGGGCTACAAATTCTCAAAGCACGTAAAAACATTGTTGAAAATACTGACTGTTTGACTCTATTATGGTGGGCAGAAAAATAATGAATGTATGAACACACATTAGTTGGTTTTCTATAAATACTGAACTTAAAAGTGTTACCTATTCTGTGGATCAAACAGTCTAGGAATGGCAATTTACAGTCATGCTCTAATTCCACAGTGAATTTGATCGAGGGGGCTAAGTTGTTAAGTTGTGGCAGGAAAGCTTTTAGGTCCTCATTACATGGTCAGAGACATAATACATCATCAACATATCTAAACCAGACTTCTGAAGGTGGTAAAATATTACCTAATACCTGACCATTGTGGACCTGATCTCACCCTCCTCTGTATATATACACCTTGTTTTGTACTTCTCCTTAGTCTGTACTCACCCCTCAAGATGTGAATTACACGAAAGCGCTTGGGAACTTCGTGTTTTCTTCTTTCTTTGTGGTTTTTTGCATATATATATATATATATATATATATATATATATATATATATATATATATATATATATATATATATATATATATATATATATATATATATATATATATATATATATATATATAATTTTCACAAGAAAACATAGTGGATTGTGATCCCTGTTAACAACAATTTGATGAGGAAAGTTACTCAAGTATATAATTAAACTTTACAAGAGCTGACAATAGTGATGAAGCTTCATTTTCTATCTTAGAGTAAATTAGTTAATGTTTCTTAAATTTTAGAGAATGATAATACACAGGATGTAAAACACTATCCGATCCTAATTGTCACAAAACATCACCTGTCCCCACGTCGCAAGCATAAACATCAATACAGAAGGGCTCATCATAATTAGGAGCTTGCAATACTGGATCACTGGTTAGAAAAGCACATATATTTTTATACACAGCTTGGCATTCAGTTTTCAACAGAAACAATTTCTTTGGGCTTATCATATCTGCGAGGGACTACAATTTTAGCAAAATTAGGACAGAAACATCTGTGATATTCAGTCATGCCCAACTCATAACTACTTTGCAATTTCTAGGAGTCATGAGGTTTCCGATGGCTTCAACTTTTACCAACACTGGAGTGATGCATCCCCCCGTCCGATCTCACGACCCAAGAAGGTATACCTTGCTTCTCTGAACTCACTTTTTGCCAGATTGATAGTCATTCCATCTTCTGCCAAGCGAGAAAAAAAATCTGAAGACATGCTCCTTCCGGGTTGTGCTGTTATCCGCTAGGTCTTCCAGATATGCTTGAAACCCCGACAACTCAAGGATCAAGCTGTTGATAAGTCTCTTGAACATAGATGGTGCATTTTTCATTTCAAAAGGAAGGATTTTGTAGTTGTAGAGCCCATCTGGTTGTGGTAAGGGCAAATATCCTCTTTGCTCTGTTAGTAAATTTTAACTTTGAGTAAATCAAGCTTGGTCACTTACTCAGCATTCCATCTGTTGTCGATGAGGTCATCAGTATGTGGCAGTGGGTAACAATCTCCTCGGGTCACTTTGTTGATCAACCTATATCTGTGCACACTCTCTACGACCCATTTGATTTTGGTATCAAAAGACACAGAGAAGCCCATTCACTGTCACTGAGTTTTCAATCAAGTTGTCCTTCAGTAGGAAGTCAACCTCCTTCTACAAAGTTACTGTCTTGCTGGGTCTTATCCGGTAAAAAACTTGTTTGTTAAGTTCCGGATCTCCCACCAGGACGACATCATGTTCCACCAGACCACAAGGTTGTAGATCAGTGTTGAACAGGTGTCGGTAGTCCTCTAGTAAATGCTCCATCTCTCCAATCTGGACTGGTTACAAATGCTGCAAATTTATATGGATATTAGATAAACTACCAGGTGTTTAGTTGGAGGGTTTCAATTATGACAATATTGTCATGGGAATGTGCTTACCATTTATATTTATATAACATATGTGGGCCATGCCTTCTCCCTATCCATACTGCGAGGGTTTTCCCTATGTTAGTACACCAGCATTCCAACCACGTGACACCTAGGTCTTGCATCATACACCGCATGTCCCAGCTCATCTTGACCACATGGGTACGGGGAAGTATTTCATCAAACTTCATGGGCTCAACCAGAAGGGAATGGTCGTGACCTATGCGGCATGCATGACCCAGTAGCACACCCGTGCTTGATTTGTCAGATAAACCATTTTTATTGCTTGTGTACCCATTGTTATAACATTTATTTTAGCTCATGTTATCCCCTCATTGTGTTCCCACAAATATTCCTATCCTTCTCCCATTATAACCTTGCCACAAACCTTGTCCATAAGTTAATGTAAGCTTGTGAATTAAATGATGTTCATCTGCACATGTGCAGGTGGGCAGAACTTACTGAACAGCCTGGGTCAGTACACAGGAGGTCCCTCCCTTGCCTCATACCACCCTTACTTGAATGCGGATGTCCCTGCCTCTCTTCATCTGGTTCCCGTCTTGCTGGAGGGTAGATGTCTGTCTGCCTCTCTTTATTCTGTGGCTAAAGTTTGTGAATCCTTTTCTAGGGGATGCTAGGTGGGTGTCAGTTGTGCTTATGCTTAACTCGCAATTAGGTAGGAAATGCATTTATATTATATCGTGTACCATTTATTTGTATATAAGGTAGATTTACCTAGGTGTTTCTGTCGGTCCTTTTTGTCCATGATTTTATTCTTCAGCCATGAAGGAATCGAACCCTGGACCTCTGCTTGTGAACAGGAATCGTTACCACAGCGCCACAAGGACAAAAAAGCAATCCTAGGCTTTATTACATCTCACACAAAGCCTGTTCTATACACCCGTACGACTACAGAAAAACAATCAATCAACCTTACTGCGCCCAGTACGATCGTCGCCAGCCCACGCAGATCCCACTCACACTACACCAAACCCAACTCTAAACTGAACGGGACTTCCAGCATTATCCATTAGGGAGCATGCTAATCAGAGTCTGTTTTTCAAAGATTCTTTAGGCATTTTTTCCACTTATTGGCTAGTTCACCAAATGGACGTAGTCACAACAGTTCTATGGGCATCTGGTTACCCTTGAGGGGATAATGAATGGTAACGAATTGGGGTAATAGTCTCCTGGCAGGCACTATATACACACAGGACCCCACAGGTCAATTTTCAAGTTCCCTTTGTAATGGTCAGCTGGTTGGCTCTCGTGGGCGCAGGCGTGAGTGGGCGTCCTTTTTATTACAGCCTCCGCCCCCGCCCCACCCCAGCCTCATCCTTCAACCCCCAGTCTCTGTTGAGGATCTCATTCTTGGAAGAGACTAGCAGCAGGCCAGGTATGCTGCCCTCGATATTTAAATATTCGTCGATAAGTTATGTGGGGGAGGGAAGGCGGGAGGGAGGGGTGTGGACAAGGGGTGGATGAACAATAGAGAGGGAAGGGTTTGGTATTAAGGAAGATTAATGGAAGGTAGGGGACTAAGGAATAGTGGTCTAAGAATGATTGAACAGAAGGGAATGGTAGGAAGTGAAAACAACAGGGAGAGGGTAAGAGGGGTTAGGTAGGTGAAGGAAGAGAGACAGCTTTAACTGCAAATAATTAAGGAAGGAGGTGAAAGAAGTGAAAGAAATTATAGCATATGGGAATATATTCAAGAATATTTCGGTGGGAGGAGACAGATGACAACAGCAACAGATATAAGAGCAACAGATTGAGATGCACCAAGAGCGGGAGATTTGCAGAGTTTTTTGTGTGGAGGATGGTAGTAGTCGTGCTGCTGGAAACGATAGTGTAGTGCACAGTACAAAAAAAAAATAGTATGAAATGGGTTTTTGGGTGCCCCTAATAGCAAACCTTTTTGAGGGTATATATGATCAGCAATAAACCCTTGCTGACAGAAGGTGTATATTATAACAAGGCGAAGGGAAGTCCTATCTGGGCCTATGAAAATAATTCGGCACTAATCTTCCTCTCATTAGTTTTTCCCCCTCCACTGGCCAAGACAATTCTTACACGTCTTTCAGTTATACCGTGTATGCTGTAAAAAGCTGTACCACAAACACTATAGTTGGCATCACTATGCACAACCATGCAAGTACGACATGGTGTGAGACGTGTGAGACTCCCGAACTCACGACACTTACGTTCCCATCTTACAATGATCATTTTCAACAAAAACGGATTATGACTTCTCTTTCTAGCACGCCCAAGTCCTTCGCCAACACTTTTACTCTCTGACGAACTCATTGTCACTTTAAATAAAAAAAAATAATGCAAAAAGTAGCCCTAAAACAATGAACTGGATCCCGCCTTTCTGTGGCACTAATGCCACTCAGCTTAGCGCTGATTGTCTGTGAAAAAAGAGGTCAAGATCTCATTGGCTCGTTCGGCATACTCGAAACGAAGGGTGTTTTAAATCTTCAATTATCACATATATCTTTCTCACCCATCTTATTTAATTTTGGGGTGCACAGTTGATTTACCTACGTTAACATGATCATTAAAATCGGATGTTGCATATAAAGTCATTAAATTGCCAACAACATACTTTCATCTCTTTGCGACATATTGTGATGATCATATCCTACTAAGATGACCAAGTATCACATGTAATGAACGGGAAATAACTTTCATACAAAATTATAATTTTTCAGCCATTATTTGCAAAGTAAATCAAAAGAAGCAATGCGTCGTGTTGTCAAAACTTGTGGTGGGATGGAGGTGGTATATGGCAACTTTACTGAGCAGTTATGCCATATGTTGCAAGAAAACTTATTGCATTCTAAAATAATACTATTTAAGACTTTACGTCTATAAAAATTTTTGATGGTTATTGATGTTTCGGGACACTCTCGGTGTTATATTCCAAGCATTTCGCAACGAATGAATCCAAGATCTCAAGAGAGAAAAACAAATACCAGCAGATGATAATGTCAGGCATATTGGGGGAATATATAAAGGAATTTTGGGTTTACTGATAGAAGCATGAAATTTGGCACATGCTTAGAGGAGGGCAGGGTAAACATTTTGGCCTATAGGGCCGTCTCAGATCTGTCCTATGAGTGCTGTGACAGCCATTTTTAATCGCGATTATTATTAAATACAGTTCCCTACACATAGGCATAGGTTCGTTAAAAGTTTGCATTCAGAATATAGGTAATCAGTATTATTGCATCTTATTTATTTTGAAAGATATAAACATCTTGTATGAGCTAATGAGTCAGTTTTTTATCATGTAAAATTAAATTGTTGTGCTTTATGAACTGCAAATATTTTCAAATGCAGCAAAAATTCAATAACATTAACCCTTGTTTTTAACACAATTCACCATAAACTTGGAACAGCATTCACCACATACCTGTAAAAATATTGATTTTAATCAACAGAATTAAACATTAAACTGAAACAGACATCTCTCGTCATCGGGTGCGAAAGACCGGCCACCTGGCCATTAAATGACTTGAGCTAAACCCTGTTTCAGTCTCTCGAACCTTTTCCCACCTCACTCATACGGGAAAAGGCGTAATTGGTGGGAAAAAATCATTACAGTTGTGTTATTAGATTAACTGTACATACAGCAAAAAATAAATAGATGACTAACAATTCAGCATAAATCAGCTCATAAGTAAATATTGGAACAGCTCGGCTGCAATGTGTACATTTATGGTTATAGAACATACAGAATACAATTAAATTGGATGTTGAATACGTGAAAAACTCCAATAATCAGTTCATAATTTTGCAACCACAACGAAGTAGTTCCTGGCAGGCGTGAGAAGCATCGGGAAGAGCTGTCCACTTCACTTCCTAACCTCCATCTCTTTATGCGCTCAACCCCATTCACCAGGGGATGGAAGCAAGGGAACAGCTACCAACATCTGCGCCAGATATAACCAACTAGGTAGGCAGCTCTCTTAGTAAGCTCCAAAAGTGCAGCCTGTGTTGGGGGAAGGCCATCCATAGAACTGCCTTTTTGAGAAAACAGTTGCTTACGGGCCTTGCTTATCCCCACTGCACTGCAAGCGCTACCATAGAGGGGAACAACAAAGCGCCTCAGTGCCCCCAGTACCGTGAGAGGACTCCTGAGCAGTAGTTGAACTTGGGTTATGGTCAATATTGTCTTTGGCTGCAGTAGTGAAGAGTCCTCTTTTAAGCGTAGGAGGGCACACATGCACTATTCATCAGACTCTGATGGGTGAATTTTTCATCTTGGGAAAATCAGAAATTCCTTGTGAAGTGCCTTTTCTCTTTTCTTCTCGATGAAGTTTGGTTTTATTATACTCTAGTCTACAAATATCATGTCATTTGGCATTGTGGCTTGCAGTGTGTTCTCAATGCCCTGGCCATCATCCAGTCGGGAAAAACCTCAATGGCAAATAATCTAACTTCTTGAAGCCTAAGAGGTTTTCTGCAAGTGTCTTGCACCCTGCTCCTCCTGTGTTATGTTTTGATTGTGCTGGACAAATAAGTGCTTCACTTTACAACTTTGGGGACATTTGTCCCTCTCAGTTTATATAGCAGTTAATGTGCTAGGCTGCTAGACATTTGTTATTTATATATAGAATTTTGGACATTGCCATCCAGTTTAAGTGGCTATCTGGAAATAGAAAAAAATTGTCACACCACCTTTTGCCATCTAACCTAACCTAACCTAACCTAACCTAACCTAACCAAGTACTGAGAAGCCTAGGAAACATCTAGCAGCCTTTCCTGAAAGAAACATGTAAGGAAATAAGCAAGATTTGGAAGAACATGGCATAGAAGTAGACTCTCGTATAGACTGGCGGCCATTTTGTTTAATGGCTACCATGGTCCTCACGGAAATAATATGTAATGGCCTTGTAGCTGAATATACCTATAGAGACATTATCTAATAGTGTGCCAATTCCCATACTTCTATCATTAATACCATAATTTGACCGCCAGTCTGCCTGACTATTAGAACCAAGAGCAATTTAAAGGATATTATTGATAGAAATTTAATATATCATGTCCAAATAATGGTATTTTACATACTAAGGATATCTTGCAGTAAATATGCTCTATTTCTCTTAAATAACTTTTTCATACCTTACATTTTTTACAGTGTAGTGGTGTACAATGTAAGACAAAAGTCGTGTCGTGAAACTTCATGAAACATATGCCGAAGCGCTAAACTTTTGGTGCGCTCTGCCTTGTGGTAGGGGGCTCTCATAATGTTTCACGAGTTAACATAAGAACATAAGAAAATAAGGAGTCTGCAATAGGCCGGTTGGCCTATGTGCATGGCAGCTCCTATAGAGAGTTACTACCACACTCTATCACCCATGAATCTATCCATCCTCTTAAAACTCTCCAGCGTTTCAGCACTTACTACAAAGTTGCTAAGCTTGTTCTACTCGTCTACCACCCTATTTGTGAACCAATTCCTATCTCCCTATCTCTCTCCTAAACTTAAATCTGTTGCTACGAGTCCTATCCTGTTCGGATAATATAAGAACTTTATCTATATCTCCTTTATTGATTCCTTTCACCCACTTAAATATTTCTATCATATCTCCCTGCACTCTTCGTCTTTCTAGGGAATGCAAGTTTAGTTTCTTTCATCTATCTTGATATGGAAGGTTTCTAAGTCCCGGGATCATTTTCGCCATTTTCCGCTGCACCGACTCCAGTGAATTGATATCCATTTTATAATAAGGGCACCAGAACTGAACAGCATAAGCGAGGTGCGGCCTGATTAGCGCAAGATATAGTTGCAATGTGACCTCCGCACTCTTATACTTACACTTCTAGATATAAAACCTAATACTCTGTTTGCCATATTTTGAACATTAATGCACTGTTTTCTAGGACGAAGGTAGGGCTTACGAGTACCCCTAAGTCTCTTTCACAAGTCAACTTCTTTAGGTTCATGTTGTTAAGGCTGCATACATTGATAGTATTTGTTCTTCCAAAATTAAGTACGCTGCACTTGCTGGTGTTGAACATTTCATTTGCCATTTTCTGACCACTCCTGCAGTTTATTTAAATCCTTCTGTAGTGCATTTGCATCTTGCACAGCATTAATCTGCCGCCCTCTTTTGGCGTCATTTGCAAACTTGCTTATGTCACTGCTGATCCCAGTATCTAGATCGTTTATGTAGATTATGAACAGGAGTGGGCCCAGTACTGATCCCTGGGGAACCCCACTAGTTACACAGCCCCACTCAGATTTAACACCACCTACCCTGACCCTCCGTGTTCTATCAGTAAGCCATGATTTTATCCTATTTAAAACTTTCCCCTCGATACCATGAGCCTTAACTTTTCTGAGAACCCTCTCATGCGGTACTCTATCAAATGCTTTGCTAAAGTCTAAGTAAGTAGCATCGTAATTTTTGTCATTATCTACTACCTCATAGACTTTCCTAAAAAAACGTTAACAGATTTGTTAGACAAGATTTTCCATTTGTAAATCCACGTTGAGAGTCGTAGATTAATTTTTTTTTAAATGCGATTCGAAAATAAGACTCGAACGAAGCAACTCCAACCCAGCCAATGCACAAGCGAGACAAGAGAGGTAACTTACTCTGTAATGTCATGTATGTGTGTAACATCACACTTCATCCTTAGTATTAAGATGTTTTGTGGGAGACTCAGGTGCTCCTTACAATCAGGTGTAAAGGAAACACACTGATGTCAAGTTCATAAGTTCTATTTCTGGGACAAACACAAAAAGGAGTTAAGACAGGGGTAAACAGCGTCCTGTCTTGGAATCTCTCTGGGTATCTCTATCTGCGCATGCGCGTACAGCGCGCATGTGCCCAAAGCATGAACTAACACTTGGTGACAAAAGGGAGTATGATTATAAAACATATAATGCAGAGACCTGAATCAATAATGGTAAATAGTACAGAGTTACATATTACAGCCATATTCGTCTCATATATCTACATGTTTCATAAAAATATGTATCCTTTTAGCGTCCGAGATAGCTCTCCCGTACGTCGTTTTGAGCATAGTGCCGGAACACAATGTTTCCACCACACCCAACCTTTACCTTTATTTCCCTTCTTCCGTGGAACTACTGGATATCCAAATGCCAATGTGATTGTTTTTCACCCATATATTTACCGATACTAAATGTAAATGTGGATCAATTACTCTTTATTTCACACACACATGCACACAGAGCATCAAGATTGTTTTGTAGGCATGACTGTTGGTTAAATAAAGCTACAAAAATATTTTATCAAATTATGTATAAACATATATCCATTGTAAATATTATAATTGTCCATAACATTTAAAACATGTGTGAAACAATTAGAAAGCGATATGGGTGTGCGGCTACATGTCCTGCAACAAATATATGTGCAGTGTAGTAAAGAACATATATATATGAGGTTATGTAAAACAATATTATCGAAACATATCCACCTTTGTATATCTAATATATATGTTACCGCCACAGTAGGATAAACTAGAAGAGAGAGAGAAAGAGAGACAGAGTGTTGACAACGAACTTTGCTGAGGTGTTAAATGTGAAACAGATGGCCCTCGCCTCGGGCTGACTCGCTCCCAGTGGGGTTCAGAAGATAGTCTCTCGCCGTCCAGTGGGCTAACAAGTCAGGGAGCTAATACGTCCTACATTAGACCCGAAACAAGTAAGTTTTTATATGGTTTAACACCCCACTATACTCAAATATATAATATGTAGTTGTTAATAGTGAAGGAACTTACGAATGAATTAATTATCTCATATGTAACATGTAATTTGTGCTCTGCATGTTTTGACAAATAAAGCACAATCGAGTCCTACGTGCATGGGTCCCATTATCCCACAGTCGCTCATTGGGCAGTTAGAATATAGACTGAATTTTATACGGTATATTTCGCACTTGTCAAGCAATACGAAGTAAACATACGGACTTAACCCTTAAACAACTGTGTCCACACTAACGGCAGGCCTTCTCTTACACACGACTTCGGGGACCTGGATGTTAATCGATCTGCGGTTTGTGTTCCTGGGTAATGGTTAGCCAGTGCTGTTGGCGTGTTTTCTGGTCTTCTCGGACTGTTCCTTGACACTGGGTCATGCAACTCGGTAACTTAGGGTGTGGTTTGTGTGTTGGCAACATCTTCTACTCCTTAAACAGATTCACGCCTAGGTGGCCCTAGGGCCGGTGATCCTCGGTTTCGAGGGGTATCCAATATTATTATTATTTTTATTATTATTATCATTATGTGATGAACAGATGTCAGTGGCGGGGGCGTGACAATTAGGTTCCAGGCTAATTTACTCCTCCTAATGCGTCACTTTGAGTACCTCTGTAGAACAGAGCTTAAGACATGTGAAGCTGAATCAACCAAAGATTACCTGGATCCAACAAGAATTGTATACAACATTCATACCTGAAGCTTCGAACTCACGGATGATCTCCTTGTTTTATGGTGTTAATGTTTAAGGTGAACTGAGGTAAGGTAACATCTCTGAGTTAGGAAAAGACTGGTGTAGAAAATCTCATTCTTACCCTGGGCTCATTCCATTGATACATACTGTAGTGTGAGAAAGAAATCAAAGGCTCGAGAGATAGGGGAGGGCGTGAGAGGGAGGGAAAGGGAGAGGAACTGAGAGGAAGCAAGAGAGGAAGGGAAGAGGAGAGGGACTGGGAGGAAGATGAGAGATAGAAAAAAGAGAGAAAAGGGAAATTAGAGTAAAATTAGAGAGAGAGAGAGGGAGATAAAGTCATATTCTATTTCCGTTCCCTTCCCTTTTCACTTGTTTCTTTTTTTTAATTCTACCTTTTTCTCACCAACATTTCTCTACCTCCCTCACCTCTCTCTCTCTCTCTCTCTCTCTCTCTCTCTCTCTCTCTCTCATATTGCCACCCATTTCTTTTCCCCTCCTTCTCTATTCTCTATTAGTATTGCTTTTATTTCTCTTTGCCCTCCTCTCTTTCCCCCTTTCTTTTTTTTTTAATTTTCATTCCCTCTTAGAATCCTTGTTGGAAAAAAGCTATGGAGTTAACATCACCTATGCTCGTACTTTTTATCTTCACTTCTTTCGATCTGCAGTTGATTATCAAGCTGTCCATCTTGTAATTATTGTCTTTAAACAACTAAACAGCCTGGAGGTAGTACAAAATGAAGCCATTCGCATCCTTCTAGGATGCCCCAAATCTACCAGAATTATATAAATGAGGAAAAATCTCAGCCTACCCTCTATATCTGAGAGGATAGCTTTACTTAATACCATGTTTTGTATCAAATTTTTGAAGAACATTGGTCCCCAAACTAAAGCTCAAACTGAGCTAATGTTCTCCCGTATATAAGCAATCCTGACTATTTCACCAACCTTTCACAAAAGAGTCTATGGGGCATGGCTTCGTAAAAGTTGCAAATCTCCTTGAAACTGAATGTCACACTCACCCCAGACGAAGCCTTTAAATCCATTCTTCCTTGGCTGGATATAATATCAATTGCTATTAATTACTCTCCTGTTAGTAGTAAGCAAATTTTAAACACCAGTGTGGTGAGATGTGTTACCCTAGAAACTATTAACAGTTGCATAGAGAGTATTCAATCAACTGAATGTTATGTTTTTACAGATGGTTCTATGTAGACAAACACCGATAGAACAGGTTGTGCATGTGTAATTTATAAAGAAATTAAATGATAGTTTGAAACATGCAAAGACTGAACAACTGGGCCAGCACAACACAAACTGAACTAATGGGAATCTATAGCTACAGACTGCCTTAAAGAAAATAGAGGTGGGGTGATATTCTGTGAGTCCCAAAGTGCTTTAAAATCAACGAACAGACCGCCAGACTCTATGCTTAAAGTTACCTCTGACATTAAAATAAATGTGATAACTGCTAAGGAGAACATCTTTCGTATTGAATTTGTGTGAATTCCGTCCCATGTTGGAATCAGGAATCATGACTGTACTGATAGACTGGCCAATGAGGCATGTAAGAAAGAAAATGTAGACCGGGACCTTAGCTTGTCCAATGCTGTACTTAAAAACATACAAATCAAAATCATGAACTCTGATCTAGAAGAACTGAGAAATGCAGAGACCTGGTAGTTGTAGCATTAGTAAATATGAAAAATTTTGTGACAAGGAGGTATCGGTATGGCCAGAAAAAGGACAGAACCCGATAATGTGATGTAGTCGTGTCCAGAATTAAGCTAGGATACAGACACATCTGGGAAGTTAGTGGCGCTGTACCCATACTGGAACACTTAGCATGTAAACTTTGTGATAAGCCTTTAAGGCATACACTTAAATATTATATTATTGAATGTGACACTGCCAAAGATTTCAGGCCACCTGGCTTACTGTATCATGAACTATATAATTACTACATTGAATCAGCAGTGCTTGAGTATATTCTTGTGGTCTATCCTAAATTTGCTAGCCTCAAATAGAATATGACTTTTACTGTATATGAACCTCTGTCCTGCGTGGCAGTGAACAGTGATAGCACCCTCATAAATATGACCCATACTAGAAATGAATATGAGCTGTACTGTTATTCCCTTTGTGTTAGAACCTCTGTCCTGCCTAGCAGTGAGACGTGATAGTACCCTCATAGTCAAGAACCTGACTGAATTACTCAGAATAGGCAAGCTGAACTCCAAGCTTTGCCAATAAATTTCTTAACCATTGATAAAAAGCTTTCTCCCTCCCTTCCTTTCATTTTCCCTCCCTCCCCCCTTCCCTCTTTTTCTCTCTCTCACTTCCTCTTTCTCTCCTTCACTCACACCTTCACTATATATCTCCCTACACAGTTATATTTCTTCTCTCCTGCTTCCTCCCTCCTACCCTCCTTTTCCCTCCCCTTTCTCTCCCTCACCTACCTTCCCTCCCTCTGTACCTCCCTCCCACCTTCCTTTCCCCCATCTCTCTCCTTTCCTCACACCTTCCCTCCTCTCTACCTCCCCCTCCCTCCCACCTTCCTTTCCCCCATCTCTCTCCTTTCCTCACACCTTCCCTCCCTCTCTACCTCCCCCTCCCTCCCCTCCCTCCCTCCCTCTCTCTCCATCCTTCCTCAACTCCATTTCCTCCCTCCCTCCCTCCCTCCCTCCCTCTCTTACCTCCCCCTCGCTCTCCCTCCCACCCTCCTTTTTCTCCCTTTTCCCACCCCTCCTCCCCTCTCTCCCTCCCATCCTCCCCTCCCTCTATCCCTCTCTTCCTCCTCCCCCCGACTGAGGATACATTACATATCATTATCTCGCTTTTATCTATCCATTCGTCAATCAGGTAGATGGATGAAGAGAAGGGTGCCATCTATTCATAACCCTCCTGTATCGCCTTCGTCAGGTATTGAACGCCCCTCCTGCCTGCTGCCTATCATGTCGGTCCTCATGCGTTATTCAATCATGTTGGTGACTCATGTCTATATCACGTTGACTCATGTCTTTATTATGTTGGTGTGTCCTTATCATGTTGGTGGCTCTTAATTATGTTGTTGACTCATGTCTTTATCATGTCGGTGACTAATACTTACAATCAAGTGAATGTTATGCTGTTTACTGATGGTTCTGAGCAGACAAACACAGGTAGAATAGGTTGTGCCATTGTAATATATTAAGAAAAAGAGATTATAGTGTCAAACAAGTAAAGGCTGAACAACTGGGCAAGCACAACACAAACTGAACTAACTGGAATCTACTTAGCTACAGAATACCTTAAAGAAAATGGAGGTGGGGTGATATTCTGTGACTCTCAAAGTGCTTTGAAATCAATGAACAACCCGTCAGGTTCTATGTCTAAAGTTGTATGTGATATTAAAAGAAATGTGATAACTGCCAATGAGAACAACTCTCGTCTCGAATTGTTGTGGATTCCGTCCCACGTTGGAATTAGGCATGTAAGAAAGAAAATGTTGACCGTGACCTTGGCCTGTCCAATGCTGTACTTAGTAACATTCAAGTCAGATTCATGAACTCTGATCTAGAAGAACTGAGAAATGCAGAGAGACCTGGCAGTTGTAGCATTAGTAAAATTTTGTGACAAGAGGTGCCGGTATGGCCAGCATAAGGACAGAACTAGACAATGTGATATAGTTGTGGCCAGAATTAGGATAGGATACAGACACATCTGGCAAGTTAGTAACGCTGTACCGCTAGGGGGCAGGGAAAAAACACTTTTATTTGAGTTGCAGGCTGCACTTTTCAGGCATCGTTTGTATGGCTGTAACAAACACCTGTGCAAAATTTCATGCCATTTCATGCATACTTACCCTGCCGCATCGCGAACGACTTTTTGTCAACTTTTAGTGTATACCAAAAATTTGGTGTCATTTAATGTTTTCCAGGATAATGATAAATTTTACATGGGTGACATCGATTTAATTCACATATTATTTTACAGGTACACCGTATAGAAAATCATTACAAGTTCACATTGAAATTCTTTTTTGTGCGGAACCTTGGCATCATTTTCCTAGACAATAATCTTTGCCTAATATATCCATCTCTCGATTCGTATCCCGTCACTTCAGTGCAAGCTTCAGTCATCACTTTTATGCCTCTCTCGACCGCCTGAGTGCTGTTTGGCCACTTGGGCACCACTAATGGTGTCTCAAGAATGTCATTAACCTGTAGATTTGACAGAGAAGCAATGTAAGGAGGCTCAGTCTTGAGTTCATTCCTCCAGTTAATCATGGAATGATAGTTTTTTGCTTGCCACTTTAGTTTCGGAGTCACCACCTTTCTCATGTTGACTACAGGAGGCACATCCTCATTCCCATCTCCATCTTTACCCTCCTCATCAGTATAGTTTAACAAATTCTCGTCAACAGCAGCATCAGAATCTTCCTCCTCCTCTTCAGATCTGCCAGTGCATTCTTCCTTTTGCTGATTCTCCTCTCTAATTTTTCTTATCATTGAGACAGCTTTTTCTCTAACAGTCATGTCCTCATCTGCACACATACCAAGAAGAAGTTGATCTGTGTGGGCGAAGTATGCATTTCTCTGGACAGCCTTCTTCACTATCGTCTCCTCCTCACTATTCAGGTGTTTCATATATAGCAGGGACTGGAATACGTTCCTTGAGCCGTGTGTTACGTAAGGGTGTATCTTGATGTAAAACCACATTGGAGCACTGAACTTTATTATTGTAATGACAATTCTTTTCAACTCATGGCTGGGTCTTGATGTTGCTACATACAGCCTGAGGATTCTACTCCATAAGGTGTTCCACCTTGACACACAGGGAGGACCTGGCTCAATAGCAGCCAAGTCATCTTCAACAACACCTGTGATAACTCCTTTACAAATCCTATACAGGTATTTCTGATCCCAGGACAGATCTTTCTCCACTTCATCATTAAACACAGGGAAATCAGGGAAACTGACTGGCTGGAAGGCGACAACTGGAAGCTCAGACAAAGACTCCTTGATCTGCTTTCCAATGGGACCACGCCAATGCTCAGGACCACTTGGTTTACCATCATAGTGATAAAAAACTGCGCGGAAAGGCAGCTCATTTCCGTGAAGCTGACATATGAAATAATGGAGCGGGTGACCAAGTAACATTTCAAGATGATGAATGACTCCATTTTCTGATCCTACATTTACATTGGTTCCATCACAACCAACACACACAATGGGCTGCTGGGTTAGATTTTTCTCCACCAGAAACTCGTGAATAGTTTTGGCAATCTGCTTTCCGTGTCCAGTCTTGGGAGTCACATGTGTGAGATATTCATTGCCAGGCTCAACCATGATGACATAATGATCTTTCACTATCATCCTCGAACTCCATTTCTCGGTCTTCTCATTCTTTATCATCACACGAGTGGCGGTCTTCTTACCATCAAAATAGAGTGACGTCAAATTATCTAAACTAGCCATCTCAATTTCTTGCCTCTTAAATCGGTATTTTTGTCTCGCATCCCGCAGCTTATGTTGTCCAATAACCTGACTCTTGTCATCCTTTGTGATAATGCCATAGTCAGTTAATGTGGCAGTAGCAATGGCAGCTCCAGCATAATCACTAATCAAGTATCGGTCACAAGCGGCAGCCAGTGTAGGGAGTCTTGTCCGGTTCTGTGAACTGGTGTCTGTCAGAGCCCTGATAATCAATATAGACATAGCACCATACTCATCTGCAACAAGACAACTTAAATGAAATAAGAGATATGAAAAATAAGTTGATAAACACTGAACAGAACATTGCACCGCCACAGCGGCTGTTTGGCTAGTACTGTAGGTAAATTTAAAAATTTCAGTAGAAAATGCGGCAGACTAAACCTCGACATATCAGCTTCAAATTTGGCATGGAGTCTTAGATATGTATAAGGAACAATGCCTGAAGAGTGCAGCTTTGAGCAAAATTTCACGGCCCCCTGTACCCATACCTGGACACCCAGCATGTAAACTTTGTGATAAACCTTTAAAGCATACACTTGAACACTATATTATTGAATATGACACGTTTCAAAGATTCCAGGCCACCTGGCTTATTGTATAATGAACTTTGTATTTACTACATTGAAGCAGGTGTGCTTGAGGACATTCTTGCTGTTTATCCAAAATTTGCTAGCCCACATTGATTAGTCTTCAATTAGAATATGATGTCCAATGTATATGGACCACTGTCCTGCATGGTAGTGAACAGTGACATCACCCACATGACTCTGACCTACAGTATATATACTGCTAATGAATAAGAACATAAGAACATAAGAATGGAGGAAACTGCAGCGGGCCTATTGGCCCATACTGGGCAGTCCCGTTTACAACCAACCCCTATTGCTCATATGAGCATCCAACCTATGTTTGAAGCAATTCAGCGTATTCGAGTTAATGATGATATTTGGTAACTTGTTCCATTCATCCACTACTCTGTTTCCAAACCAGTGTTTACCTATTTCACGCCTAAATCTAAATTTGTCTAATTTAAAACCATTGTTACGAGTTCGCTCCTGGTTGGATAATTTGAGTACCTTTGTAATGTCCCCTTTGTTTAGCCCTGTCTTCCACTTATACACCTCTATCAGGTCGCCCCTCGCTCTACGTCTCTCGAGGGAGTGCAAATTAAGATGCTTTAACCTGTCTCTATACTCAAGGTTCCTAATGCCCGGGATTAGTCTTGTCATTCTCCTCTGAATTCTTTCCAAGGATTCTATATCCATTCTGTAATACGGTGACCAGAACTGAACTGCGTAATCCAGGTGTGGTCTCACAAGAGCAAGATACAGTTTTAGGATGACCTCGCTAGTCTTGTAACTAACACTCCTTTGTATGAACCCAAGTACTTTATTAGCCTTGTTACGAGCAAAAACACATTGTTTACTTGGCTTAAGGTTCCTACTTATCATTACTCCTAAATCTCTCTCGCAGTCGGATTTCTCTATGGCATCGTTGTTCATCTGGTATCTGGTTTCCCTGTTTACATCTCCTATACTGAGTACTTTTTATTTGTCCACGTTGAATTTCATCTGCCATTTTTCAGACCATTCGAAAAATTTGTTTAGATCTTCCTGTAGTTTTGCTGAGTCCTCGTCAGATTTAATAACACGTCCTATTTTAGTGTCATCAGCAAATTTACTTATGTTGCTGTCTATGCCGATATCTATGTCGTTTATGTATATAATAAATAATAATGGTCCAAGTACTGAGCCTTGGGGAACTCCACTTGTGACGTTGCTCCAATGGGACTTAGTGCCGTTAATGCTCACTGCTGTTTCCTGTCCTGTAACCACGCCCTAATCCATTTAAGGATGTCACCTTTGATGCCATGAGCTTACCTTTCTAATTAGTCTTTCGTGGGGGACTCTGTCGAAGGCTTTGCTAAAGTCGAGATATACCACATCATAATTGTGCCCCTCGTCCACCGATTCGAAAACTGATGAAAAGAATGTTAATAGATTAGTTAGACAAGAACGTCCGCTTGTGAAGCCATGCTGGGAATCATTGATCAATAGGTGCTTCTCCAGGTGATTTCGAATAGAGTTTGAAATGATTGCTTCCAGTAATTTGCCTACTATTGATGTTAGACTGATTGGGCGGTAGTTAGAGGATAGTGATCTATCCCCCTTCTTGAAAATCGGTATTACATTCGCTATCCTCCAGGATTCTGGTACTACACCTGTTTTTAAGGACATGTTAAACAACTTTGCTAAGGGCATACTAAGCTCTTCCTTACATTCCTTTAATACTCTGGCAAATATCTCATCGGGACCAGGTGACTTATTAGGCTTTAGTTTGTCTATTTGCTTACTAACATCGTTACTAGTCACTACTATCTCACTTAATTTGTTTTCTTCACTATCTCTGAATAGAGTCGGTGCCTCGGGTATCATGTTTAGATTTTCGGTGGTGAAAACTGTTGAAAAATATTTATTCAAATTATTGCTCATTTCTCCGTCGTTATCAGTGAGCTCGCCGGAGTCTGACCGTATTGGTCCAATCTTTTCTCGTGTTTTAGTTTGATACATTTGGTAGAATCCTTTGGGGTTTGTCTTCGCCTCCCTTGCTATCCTTACCTCATTATTCCTCTTTGCTTTCCTTATCTCGGTTTTAACTCTACTCGCCAATACCCTATAATAGTCCCGGAGGTGAATTTCGCCACGATTTATCCTTCTACCTATAGCCTTCCTTTGGCCAATGATGTTCTTTAAATAATTATTTATCCATTTAGGGTCATTGTTGTCTGATCTGAGTTTTTTGTATGGTATGTTCTGCCTTTGTGCATTAAGTAACTCACTATTTAAATTATCGTGGAACTCGGCAATCTCAGATCTCGTTATCAGGTCGGTGTCATCTGTGAGGTTCACGGCCAAGCGCGACACCCCCTCTCTCAGCTGCCTCTTTAAACTGTCAAAGTTTGCCCTTCTGAAATCTGGTACTTTAGTGGAATTTTCCTTACGTCTGCCCTGAAAATCTAACTGGAATCGAATTTCTTTGTGATCGCTGTTTGCAAGTTCGTTCCCTACCTCGACATTGCTAATGAGGTTTTCTCTGTTCGTCAGAACTAAATCCAGTATATTATTACCCCGTGTGGGTTCGGTTATATGTTGACTTAGGAAACAGTCCTGGATCGTCTCGAGAAAATCCTCTGATTCTGAGTTACCCGTAAGGACAGTCCAATCTATTTGGCCAAAGTTAAAGTCGCCTACTATACAGACTTTGTTGTGTATGGAAGCCCTGCGCATTTCATCCCAGATAAGTCGCTCATTGACGCTATCAAGATTGGGGGTCTATATATTACCCCTGTGATTAATTTTTCCCGACCGTCGCTTAATTCTATCCAAATTGTTTCTGTATTCCTCTCAGTTTTTATTTCCTTATTTATTTCACACTTCAGATTATCCCTAACATAGATTGCTACTCCGCCTCCTTTCCTGGTCTGCCTATCGGTATGGAACAGTTTGTAACCCGCAATTTGGTATTCGACTGGTAATTCACGTGTGTCTAGGTTGATCCATGTTTCAGTGAATGCAATTATATCGATTTCTTCGGTACATACCAAGGCCTTAATATCATCCATTTTGTTTCTCATACTTCTACTGTTCGCGTAGTATACATTTAAGTTAGTCGTGTTCTGAGTCCTTCCCTTACCGCGTTTAGTTTTAAACTCCCTGTCTAATTTAGTTTTGTCATCATTCCTAACACTATTTCCCTGTAATCTTTCGCCTTGTTTACCCGCTCCCACTGCAGTCTCCTCCACCCCCGTGCTCCTATGTTCTCTTAGCAGTTTAAAGACTTCGATATCTTTTGAACTGCCCCCTCTAGAGCCCCAGCCAGGGTTGCTACTCCATCCCTAGACAGGTGCACCCCATCCCTAGCATAAAGGTCCCTTCTGCCATAGAAGTTGTCCCAGTTGTCAATGAATGGGACTGATATTGACTTGCAATATCTGTCAAGACGGTCGTTGACACCAACTGCCCTTGACAACCATTCACTGCCAACTCTCCTTCTAGGCAGGACACCGCATATGATAGGGATCCCTCCCTTAGTCCTAATACGATCTATGGCTGCCTTGAACTTATCAAGAAGTTCCTCGCTCCTACACCGGCCAATATCATTGCCTCCTGCACTGAGGCAGATAATGGGTTTGTTCCCATTACCAGACAAGATATTGTCCATCCTGTCAACTATATCCCCCACCCCAGCTCCTGGCAAACACACCCTCATCCTATTTTTGTTTTTACCACAAAAGGCCCTGTCCATGTACCTTACCTGTGAGTCACCAACAATTAAAGTTTTTATACCTTCCTTGTCATCCCTGCCCCTGACTGTACTAACGTCCAATTCGTCTATCAAGGGACTGAACGGGTTGGTACACTTAGCTGTTGTTGTCGTTGTTGTCGTATCCTTTGAGTGCTTCTTGACCACCAGCTTGGTCCTCCCACTACTCACGACTTTCCACTCGTTTGATTTTTCGTCAGACACTGGCTTTACTCGTCCAGCCTCTCCTTTTAACTTCGCCAGCTCTTTCCTTAATTTCAGGTTCTCCAACGTGGCCCTCTCAATTTCTAACTTGGCCCTCGCCAATTCTTCAGTGGACCACTCCAGTTTGGTCAACAAACTCTCATACCCAAGACCGCACATATCACTGGCCATATCTGATAATTATCCCTCTGGAGCTAACCCTGCCGTGACCTTTCCCCTAGTGAGGTCAGAACACAAATAAGATCTATTCTTTTTTGTATCAACCTCTGTCCTGCGTGGCGGTGAGAAGTGATACCACCCTCAGTGTCAAGACGTGACTAAATTACTCAGAATAGGCAAACTGTACTCCAAGTTTTGTCAATAAATTTGTTAAACTAAAAAAAAACTACAGCATGTCAGTGGCTCATGTCTTTGTTATATTATGTCGGTGAGGGATTTCTATATTCGGTTGCGACTAATTCATGTTTATCATGCCAGTGACTTCTATCATTATTTGATCATGTCTCGATACATACATGTCTTCATTTTATTTTGTCGGATAATGGGTCACTCAAATAGTATGTGTTACCGCAAACAAATATTTTGTTAGGTTGTAAGTCATGTCATGTTTATTGGGCATGCCTGCCAGTATATAGAGTAACGAGTTAATGGAGAGAGAGAGAGACAAGGAGAATTGATGGTGTTGTGTGTGGGGAAATGTGTCAGCCCAGGCAGCGACTTGCGACAGAGGGGCACTGACAGGCTGACACTCTAGCGCAGGGGTGTCAAACATGCGGCCCGACACACTCTTGCATGCGGCCCAAGGCCCATTTGCTCTCCAGCATTACCTTGAAGAGCTAAAACTAAATAGTGAGTGTATCCCTCTGCTGAATAAAATAATTGAGGTCCAGTGTGATTCTGTGTTGAGGAACAAGTTTTCGAGTGTTGATATTGGCATATTTTATCAATATTTTGGTCCAAATTATCCCAGGAATAAATGTTTTGCCTCAAAGATTATGTCAATGTTCGAAAGTACATTTGTCTTTGAACAACTCTTTTCTGTGATGAACTTGAACAAGTCTTGGCTTCGGTCTCAACTTACTGATGCGCACCTTAATTCAATACTGAAGGTTGCTACAGCTCAGTCGTTAGTGTCAAACTTTGATGCAATGGTTCATACCAAGAGGTGCCAATTATCAGGAAGCAGCAGTAGCAAACAATAAGTTTGATCAAGGTAAGTAAACACTTGATTTGTTTGTTTTTAAGGGTTTCGCACGAGCTCAGACTAAATCCACCTTTCTTATTTTGTCGTACTAGTCACCTAAGAGGTGAATGCGAAGTGCTCATAATTATGTTACTTGGCCCGCATACTGTGTACTCATATTAAATCTGGCCCGCCTTGGCAAATGAGTTTGACACCCCTGCTAGCTCTTACCATCATAGGATGAACACCTAACCTATTCAGTTTGAGACCTTCAACACGTAAGTTTTACCTGTACTTAAGTTTACTCAGGTAGACTGTGTCCATTGTATTTTTTTATCATTGTGACAACATGGAAATATGGCAATTAAACATTTATGTATGATTACCTACGTATGATTTAGTATTTGAAATACTAAGAATGAATTGTATTCAACAGTTTTGACCGAATTATAACGTTCAAGTTCAACGTGACGGGTCTTATTATCCCTTAATCACCCTTAAGGCAATTAAAGTATGTACCCTATCATATTGGTGACTCATGAATTTAACGTGGAGGTGACTCATGTTTATATTATATCATGCTGTGACTCATGTTTACAGTATATTACTGTATACATACTTACAGTTTATAATGACGGTGGCGTATTGTACCTGCCATGTTTAGCTTTAATAGTTTTACAGTGAGACTGAGGAATCCTCCGCCTACATCATGCCAAGCACCGAGAGGTTGAGAAGTGCTAAATTCTACTTTCAGGATTTAACCGTCTTTTGAATAACACCAACGATAACTTGAAGAAAATAGTGCTGGGGTTTGTCACCTTTACCGTGTGTGGGTGACGCTTGTGAATTTTCTACCATCTCAGAGAAATGCAGTTTTGAAGGGTGTAAAACTCTTACTTAACTATAGCAACTGTTTAGAATGCCCATTATCAAGAACTACAGAGCATGTCTCTCTTCTTTAGCAAAGTGCACAACCATTACGTTAAGCACGCTGGTTTGACTCCGACTCTCTTGCTGATGAACTACAAATCTATGATTTCTAGTTTGCTTGTAACTTTGGTTCCTGTTTGTCACATAGTTTCTTGCTAACGGGGACTATTCAGTATTATAATTCACATGATTGTTCTGTTCTTATCACATTTATCGATGTATCTGAAGTGTTTAACAAAGAAGAAGACACAGAAATTCTATGATACTTGCCTCAATAATATAAGTGACTTAAGTATTTATCTGTATCATATATAGGAAGCTGCTGTAAGAGTACTGTACTATCTCACTGTTTTTCTTAATAAGTAAAGATGTTCAACCCGGTAATCTACTGTTTACGTTTAAAGGACTACAATCCAGTACTGTTGGCTGCCGTATTGGAAACATATGTGTAAATGCGTGTTGCTATGATGATGATCTAGTTGTGTTAGGTCCTGCTGACAAAGCTATGGGGATAATGATAGAGGTTTGTGAACAATATCTTACACCTAGGTCCAGGACACGAGCCTCGGTGACTGTAAACTCTCCCTGCTGTTATTACTCTCATGTGAAACTAAAGAGTGCGTAGGAAAATTTCTTATTATTACTCTGAGAAACACCTGCTCATAATATTATTTTCTCAAGGAGCTTATTGAGGAATTAAGTTATTCAAGAGTTAGTTATTACCTGAGGTGTGTGGGGCCAGTGTAATAAAATCTTGAATAAGCTGAGGTGGAATGACAGATGTTCTGAAGAATCACCTCACGCTGAAGTCAATATTATCATATGAAACTTAAAAGGAATAAGGTACTGTACATCGTCAACATTTTTATTCATCATTGTAATGGAAAAGTAGCTAATAACATGCTAAGGCGGCAGAAGACCTCACACTCACCGACGTCACAGTCAGAGGTGAGGCACATTACTGCATCGTCACGTCTTAGTTAACGATGGCTAGTGTGCTCTATTATGACAAGGGTTGACACAGCTCTCTCATAAGAACATAAGAACATAAGAATGGAGGAAACTGCAGCGGGCCTATTGGCCCATACTGGGCAGTCCCGTTTACACCCAACCCCTATTGCTCATATAAGCATCCAACCTATGTTTGAAGCAATTCAGCGTATTCGAGTTAATGATGATATTTGGTAACTTGTTCCATTCATCCACTACTCTGTTTCCAAACCAGTGTTTACCTATTAAACGCTTAAATCTAAATTTGTTTAATTTAAAACCATTGTTACATGTTCGCTCCTGGTTGGATAGTTTGAGTATCTTTGTAATGTCCCCTTTGCTTAGCCCTGACTTCCACTTATACACCTCTATCAGGCCGCCCCTCACTCTACGTCTCTCGAGGGAGTGCAAATTAAGATGCTTTAACCTGTCTCTATACTCAAGGTTCCTAATGCCCGGGATTATTCTTGTCATTCTCCTCTGAATTCTTTCCAATGATTCTATATCCATTCTGTAATACGGTGACCAGAACTGAACTGCATAATCCAGGTGTGGTCTCACAAGAGCAAGATACAGTTTTAGGATGACCTCTCTAGTCTTGTAACTAACACTCCTTTGTATGAACCCAAATACTTTATTAGCCTTGTTACGAGCAAAAACACATTGTTTACTTGGCTTAAGGTTCCTACTTATCATTACTCCTAAATCTCTCTCGCAGTCGGATTTCTCTATGGCATCTTTGTTCATCTGGTATCTAGTTTCCCTGTTTACATCTCCTATACTGAGTACTTTACATTTGTCCACGTTGAATTTCATCTGCCATTTTTCAGACTATTAGAGAAAAATTTTTATATCATCCTGTGGTTTTGCTGAGTCCTCTTCAGATATAATAACACGTCCTATTTTAGTGTCATCAGCAAATTTACTTATGTTGCTGTCTATGCCGATATCTATGTCGTTTAAGTATATAATAAATAATAATGGTCCAAGTACTGAGCCTTGGGGAACTCCACTTGTGACGTTTCTCCAATGGGACTTAGTGCCGTTAATGCTCATTAGCTGTTTCCTGTCCTGTAACCACGCCCTAATCCATTTAAGGATGTTACCTTTGATGCCATGAGCTTCTACCTTTCTAATTAGTCTTTCGTGGGGGACTCTGTCGAAGGCTTTGCTTAAGTCGAGATATACCACATCATAATTGTGCCCCTCGTCCACCGATTCGAAAACTGATGAAAAGAATGTTAATAGATTAGTTAGACAAGAACGTCCGCTTGTGAAGCCATGCTGGGAATCATTGATCAATCTGTGCTTCTCCAGGTGATTTCGAATAGAGTTTGAAATGATTGCTTCCAGTAATTTGCCTACGATTGATGTTCGACTGATTGGGCTGTAGTTAGAGGATAGTGATCTATCCCCCTTCTTGAAAATCGGTATTACATTCGCTATCCTCCAGGATTCTGGTACTACACCTGTTTTTAAGGAGCTGTTGAACAACTTTGCTAAGGGCATACTAAGCTCTTCCTTACATTCCTTTAATACTCTGGCAAATATCTCATCGGGACCAGGTGACTTATTAGGCTTTAGTTTGTCTATTTGCTTGCTAACATCGTTACTAGTCATTACTATCTCGCTTAATTTGTTTTCTTCACTATCTCTGAATAGAGTCCGTGCCTCGGGTATCATGTTTAAATTTTCGGTGGTGAAAACTGTTGAAAAATATTTATTCAAATTATTGCTCATTTCTCCGTCGTTATCAGTGAACTCGCCAGTATCTAACGGTATTGGTCCAATCTTTTCTCCAGTTTTAGTTTGATACATTTGGTAGAATCCTTTGGGGTTTGTCTTCGCCTCCCTTGCTATCCTTACTTCATTATTCCTCTTGGCTTTCCTTATCTCGGTTTTAACCATTCTCGCCAATATCGTATAATAATCCTGGAGGTAAATGGCGCCACGCTTTATCCTTCTACCTATAGCCTTCCTTTGGCCAATGATGTTCTTTAAATAATTATTTATCCATTTTGGGTCATTGTTGTCTGATCTGAGTTTTTTGTATGGTATGTTCTGCCTTTGTGCATTAAGTTACTCATTATATAAATTGTCGTGGAACTCGGCAGTCTCAGATGTCGTTATCAGGTCGGAGTCATCTGTTAGGTTCATGGTCAAGCGCGACACCCCCTCTCTCAGCTGCCTCTTTAAACTGTCAAAGTTTGCCCTTCTGAAATCTGGTACTTTGGTGGAATTTTCCTTACGTCTGCCCTGAAAATCTAACTGTAATCGAATTTCTTTGTGATCTCTGTTGGCAAGTTCGTTCCCTACCTCGACATTGCTAATGAGGTTTCCTCTGTTCGACAGAACTAAATCGAGTATATTATTACCCCGTGTGGGTTCGGCTATATGTTGACTTAGGAAACAGTCCTGGATCGTCTCGAGAAAATCCTCTGATTTTGAGTTAACCGTAAGGTCAGTCCAATCGATTTGGCCAAGGTTAAAGTCGCCTACTGTACAGACTTTGTTGTGTATGGAAGCCCTGCGCATTTCATCCCAGATAAGTCGCTCATTGACGCTATCAAGATTGGGAGGTCTCTACAGTATATTACTCCTGTGATTAATTTTTCCCTACCGTCGCTTAATTCTATCCAAATTGTTTCTGTATTCCGCTCAGTTTTTATTTCCTTATTTATTTCACACTTCAGATTATCCCTAACATAGATTGCTATTCCGCCTCCTTTCCTGGTTTGCCTATCGGTATGGAACAATTTGTAACCCGTAATTTGGTATTTGACCTGCAACTCGCGTGAGTCTAGGTTAATCCATGTTTCAGTGAATGCTATTATATCGATTTTTTTGGTACATACCAAGGCCCTAATATCATCCATTTTGTTTCTCATACTTCTACTGTTCGTGTAGTAGACATTTAAGTTAGTCGTGTTCCGAGTCCTCCCTTTACCTCGTTTAGTTTTAAACTCCCTGTTTAATTTAGTTTTGTCATCATTCCTAACACTATTTCCCTGTAATTTTTTACTTTGTTTACCCGCTCCCACTGCAGTTTCCCCCACCCCCGTGCCCATATGTTCCCCTAGCAGTTTAAAGACTTCGATATCCTTTGAACTGTCCACTCTAGAGACCCAGCCAGGGTTGCCACCCCATCCCGAGACAGGTGCACCCCATCCCTAGCATAAAGGTCCCTTCTGCCATAGAAGTTGTCCCAGTTGTCAATGAATGGGACCGATATTGACTTGCAATATCTCCTCCTCAGCTATTATATATCATTAAGTGTCAGTTTTTATTTACGAATCTGATTCCTAAAATGTCTTTGGAATCCAGATTATGCCCGCACGCAGTTTTATTTCTTCAGATTTATAACCTGACTTTATCCCCTCTCCTCTTCTTGGTCTCTCCCACTTCATTCCTCCCCTACCTCTCCTCCTCCTCCCCCTGCTTTCCTCCTCCCATTCCCTTCCCCTCCGAGACAAGAGGGCACATTTCACCCAGCTGTAAATGGGTACCTAAATTCACAACCTAGGGAAGTGAATGCGGTCGAGTACAGTACCGGCCATGCAGGCTATGTTGCCTCCTTGTGTACTGAAGGTTCAGTGCACAATGTGCTGTATCCTAATTGTCCCAAACGGGCAGTCATGCCTATGGGACCCACTTTCACTTTTCACATAGTCATCACCTATAAGTAATATTTAAAGACCATGTGGCTGTATAAGCTGTTGTACTATACCTCAGACACTGTAAGCAGGAAAGCCAACAGCCCTCATAGTATAAGGCGTTGTGAGGCAGATATTGAGAACAACACATAAAAGACATGTCAAGTAAAAGAGATGGTGCTGGCGGCGCTGCAGGTTTTATCTTGTATCGGCTGGGTTGGTGGAGCGTGACAAGAGCTATCAGTAGCTGCCTCGCTCACGATAACTTATCACGGTGGAGGCGTCTGACACCCCCTTCTATAACCACTACCACAACTTCCACAAGGAAAGAGAAGAAGGTAAAGGAAAGAGAAAAACTCAAAGCATCTTCCGCAATATGTGTTTAATATTTAGAAAATTATTTAATTTTACTTTACATCTCTGCCATCGTGGTTGGATAATAATTATTAAATTTTAATCTAATGGATAAAAGCTGTATGGTAGTTATGTCTAGTCAAATACCAAAACAATACATGGAAACCCATCAAGAAAAAATATTGGGAAATGAAAAATGATGCCAATACTTTGAAAATGAAAACAAACAGGACAAGAATCATTCTATTCTGGCCGCGAGGATAGAGGAAAATGTTCATAACATGTTGCGACGCATCAGTATACATACTAAAAAGGGGGGAGGCAGGAATACTTCCAGTGTTTCTGTTGTTGGTGTTCAAGTGGAACATTGCAGCAGACACACAGCCCCTCGATCCCAGTCATCCCCAACGGCCTGAAGGCTGGTGGTGGTGGCGGCCAGCCTCTGAAAGACCTCCTGTAGTGAACCTGTAGTGATATAATACCGTTAAACCTGTAGGTCATGTTGACACTGTGATGTCATTACAGGAAGTGCCACCACGTGGAATTTAGACCCTACATCACGACACTACTTGGTTTCATCACTGTAGTCGTGTGCACGTGTAGGATCTCAGGTGGGAACAATACAGTAGTGGTCGAGGCGTGGTGGACGAGATGGTGATGTAATGTTGTGGGTGGGATGATGGGGTGGTCTAGTGTGGTGGGTGGGATGATGGTGGGTGGGATGATGGTGGGTGGGATGGTGGTGGGTGGAATGATGGGCGGTGTAGTGCAGTGGGTGAGATGGTAGGTGATGTATTGTGGTGGGTGGGATGGTAAGTGGCTTAGTTTGACCAACGTAAGTCGCATTACAGTGTAGTCACTGTAATGAGCTTACGTTGGTAAAACTAAGCGACACCAAAGAGCTAGAATTGCCGAACACCAGGGTCGTTCGTTCAGAACAAACTAACCATTGTTTAAACCACTTTATTCGGCAATAAGGAACCATAACCAGACATCCCATCATCCTATAGATAAAGCAAACTTCACCATCCTCACCATTTGCCCCTACGACATGACACGGGTCGCTAGGCACACACGACTTCTCCACTTCTTTACTTTGTTTTTAAAGGGTATGTTTTTTCATGATTGTTGTAAAATATGTGTCTATCTTTGTATATTCACCTGAAGGATTTAAAGCTTTTCTTAATTTTAATGTTTTTGCTCTATTTGAGTAACTTAAAGTGAAGCTTAATAATTAATTACTCAATGGTTTGTTGTTGAATGTAATTTTTCTCTCTCAATGTGCTGAGTGATTTATTTATCTTAATCTATTCGTCATATTGATTTTTTCGGTACTATTGTGCTATTGTATTTAATTTTAGGTTTTACGTCTGATGATAAGAGATTTTTCGAAATGTTGCCAAATAAATGTGGCTGTTTATCCATACGTTGGTACTGGTATTCAGCATTCGTGTGTGTATATATATATATATATATATATATATATATATATATATATATATATATATATATATATATATATATATATATATATATATATATATATATATATTTATTTATTTATTTATTTATTTATTTATTTATAAACTTTAACTTCAATTTAACCATAAAGTGCAAAAACACTAAAATTAAGAAAAGCTTAAATCCTTATATCACATACATATATAGAAATACATATACACGTACGTGTAAATAACGCAAACAGCTTTACAAAATATATATCCGTGGAATTTTTTAATCAGATTTTCTGCCGTACAATGTCAGGATGAAGCGAGAACCAGTACGGTAACGATAGACAGGCAGGCGGGTATCGTAGCGTGGCCAGTGAGGCGGGAATTGTCTGCCACCCATGATATTGCTGAAAAAAAAGACAAAAAGGACGACTATGGCAGGGAAACAAATTGTTGGATGGAAACGGTAGCTGAGCTGAGGTCAGTCGGCGGAAGAATTTGTTGCTGACGCTCTAATGGGTGAACATGTTTTTAATATAATTCTTTCTATATTTGTCCACGTCTTTTTCTGTTTTCTTTGCCTTTTGTTTTGTTTACCTTTATATCTGTCTGTGTAGTTTTATATCATGTATCTTTAAGTTAATGCTTTATTTTCCTTTCATTATCCATATCTCAGGTTTGCCTTCTGTGCCGATATCTTTGGCATTTGTGTAACAGTGGTCTCTCTCTCTCTCTCTCTCTCTCTCTCTCTCTCTTATTCAACTCATCTATCTATTTACCTTCCACACTGGCTTTTACACAAACCTTACAAACAAGTGTGTGTGTTTACAAGGCCTGAGAGTCAACAAGGAATGCGGGGAAGGACCTTGAGTGTGTTTCTTTTTTGACAATTTTACTCTCTTTTCGATGTTTAATTCTTCTCCTCCGTGTGCTTCTATCCGTACTGGTGATACTACTTCTTATGTTACTGCTTCTGTTGAAACTACTGTTTATGCTACTGCTACTGCTGCTGCGAACAATGCTGTTTATGTTACTGTTACTGCTGACAATTCTATTGATGCTACTGATACTACTACTGCTGACACTTATGTTTAAGTTACTGCTACAGTTCACCGTACATTTTATGACTGCTATTACTACTACTACTACTACGACTACTACTACTAATACTACTTTTTTTTTTTTTTTTTTAATCGTGGCCTCCAGCCTCCCCCAATAGCCACACCTTCGCCACCATTTATTTACCTTAATATTTAATATCCTAATACATAAGAAGCTATCCTATCTGTTTTAAATTAGTTGAGCCGCAGATCTATGGGGCATTCAGTGACTGTAGCCTCATAGTCAATATCTGCAGCAGTTGTCGGAGTAGGGGCAGAAGCTCTCGTTCCCCTGAGGCAGAGCAAAGCCGACGGAAGGAGAGAGAAGGACAGTCGACATCTCATCCAGGCTGTAACATAACTTCTGGGCTGCTGCTTCTGTTCGGAGATCAACTCCGCAGGTCTGGCGCAGAAACATCTTGCACTTGGGCCTATAACACCAGAGGTTGTGAACACTAGAGGAGTGAAGCTGCCTTGATCAACGTTTTGAATTCTCTCCCCATATGCCCTTCTCTTGTCGTTCTCGTTCCTCCTATGTGCAGCATCGAGAGCTAGGTTACGGTGACAAGCGGCCATGGGATCAAAAATCCTGATGTCGAAGAAAGCTCGCTGTCCCCGCGTCCAGAATCCTCGAGCACTGACGTCCACATGGGCTTCGTTAGATGTGTTTGAAGTCCTGTGTTGGAAGATCTCGCCATCCAATGGAAGGAGGGTCGGTTCTACCATGACGTCCCGGCAGATTTCCTTCAACTACTACTACTACTACTACTACTACTACTTTTTTTTTCAACGTGGCTTCCAGCCTCCCCCAATAGCTACACCTTCGCCGCCATTTTATTACCTTAAAATTAACTATCCTAATACATAAGTAGCTACACTAGCTGTGTTGAGTTAGTTCACTCTCAGAACTATGCGGCATTGAGTGACTGTTGCCTCGTAGTCAATATCTGCAACTGTTGTTGGGTTTGGGGTCGATGCTCTCGGTCCCCTGAGGCAGAGCAAAGCAGACCTAAGGAGAGAGAAGGACAGTCGACATCTCATCCAGGCTGTAACATAACTTCTGGTCTGCTGCTTCTGTTTAGATAGCACCTCCGCGAGTCTGTCGTAGAAGCATCTTGCACTTTGTCCCATCTCACCAGAGGTTGTGAACACCAGAAGACTGAAGCTGCCCTGATAAATTTTCTGAATTCTCTCCCCGTATGCCCTTATCTTGTCGTTCTCGTTCCTCCTATGTGCAGCATCGAGAGCTAAGTTACGGTGATATGCGGCCATGGGATAAAAAATCCTGATGTCGAAGAAGGCTCGCTGTCCCAGCATCCAGAATCCCCTCACTGACGTAAACACGGGCTTCGTTGGAAGTGTTTGAAGTCCTATGTTGGAAATTCTCACCATCGAATGGAAGGAGGGTCGGTTTTACCCTGACATCACGACATATTTCCTTCAACAAATTTGCTGTGAAATCCCTTACTTCGTCATGCCTCATGCATATGAAGCCCCCTTTCTTGCACACAATGGTGTAATCGACGTCATAGGAAGAGCCACACATGCATTGGGAGGTCAAACCTTCCATTGGCCTACCATACCTTAGAGCAATGGCATCTGTAAATTCTTGTTTATTGAGACTGAAACCATTTGCCCTTATCGGTAACGTAGTTTACCAGTTCGAGGCGCCCACCTCCTGCGCTAGCCCACCTCCTGCGCTATAGCTATTTTTTTTCTTCAAATTCTCTGATACTTGCAGCATCAGTTGCTGCAACTTATCACTTTCGCTGTGCTGTCATTCTGTCATAATGGACCTTCGAATCTTGTTTACTTCGTTGGTATCCACCTCACCTGTTGCGTTCTGAGCTTTCATGTGGTCAGTGAGGGCTGTCGTGAGCTTAACTGAGTTTTGACGTTCGGTGGCAGCAATCTCCTCTGGATTGGTCAATCCCATTCCCCCCACTCTCGGTGGTAGTGCAAAGAGTGGTCTTTCTGCTGGGGTTAAGTGAAGGTGTTTCACTAATTTGGGAATGAAATTGATGCTGATAGCTTCTTCCAGAGGGTGGAGGAGAGGTCCGATATCAGGGATAGTGTGCATCAGGTAGTTCCAGCGATGCTTGACGCCATGGGTGAATGCCGCAAAAGCCGCATGTGGCACTTTGTTAGCAATATCACATAGAGCTTGGATTTCCTTAACCCACTCATTCACCTTTCCCGTTACGTACTCAGTCTTGAAGTCCGTCATTCCGATTACTGCGCCTAGGTGTCTTTGGCCATCCTTTGTTAATTTGACCTCACTTCCACCGAACAACTCCATTGCCCGTTCATAGTGTTCTGGCTTCACAAAGAGGAAGGACTTACTGGCATTTGGGTGGTACCCTATTTTCTAAATTCTCTCCCCGTATGCCCTTATCTTGTCGTTCTTTTTCCTCCTGTGTGCAGCATCAAGAGCTAAGTTACGGTGACATGCGGCCATGGGAAAAAAAATCCTGATGTCGAAGAAGGCTCGCTTTCCGCGCGTCCAGAATCCTCGAGCACTGACGTGAACTCGGGCTTCGTTGGATGTGTTTGAAGTCCTATGTTGGAAATTCTCACGGTCCAATGGAAGGAGGGTCGGTTCTACCCTGACATCACGACAGATTTCCCTCAACATATTTTGCTGTGAGATCCCTTACTGCGTCATGCCTCATGTATATGAAGCCACTTTTCTTGCACACCATGGCGTGATCGACGTCATAGGAAGAGCCACACACGCATTGGGAGGGCAAACCTTCTACTGACCTGCCGTACCTTAGAGCAATGGCATCTGTAAATTCTTGTTTGTTGAGACTGAAACCATTTGCCCTTATCGGTAACGTAGTTTACCAATTCGAGGCGCCCACCTCCTGAGCTATAGCTACTTTTTTCTTCAAATTCTCTGGTACTTGCATCATCAGTTGCTGCAACTTATCTCTTTGGCTGTGCTGTCGTTCTATCTTAATGGACCTTCGAATCTTGTTTACTTCGCTGGTATCCACCTCATCTGTTGCATTCTTAGCTATTATGTGGTCAGTGAGGGCTGCCGTGAGCTTAACTGAAATTTGATGTTCGGAGGCAGCAATCTCCTCTGGATTGGTCAATCCCATTTCTCCCAGTCTCGGTGGTAGTACAAGGAGTGATCTTTCTGCTGGGGTTAAGTGAAGGTGTTTCATTAATTTGGGAATGAAATTGATGCTGATAGCTTCTTCCAGAGGGTGGAGGAGGGGTCCGATATCAGGGATAGTGCGCATCAGGTAGTTCCATCGATGCTTGACTCCATGGGTGAATGCCGCAAAAGCCGCATGTGGCTCTGTGTTAGCAATATCAGACAGAGCTTGGATTTCCCTAACCCACTCATTCACCTTTCCCATTACGTACTCGGTCTTAAAGTCCGTCGTGCCGATTACTGCGCCTAGGTGTCTTTGGCCATCTTTTGTTATTTTGACCTCACTTCCACCGAACCCCTCCATTGCCCGTTCATTATGTTCTGGCTTCACAATGAGGAAGGACTTACTGGCATTTGGGTGGTACCCTATTTGTGGACCATATGATGTTATCAGGTCCCACCACTTTTTGATGTCCTCCACTTTTCCTGCTCCTGTAAATTCGTCCGCATATGCCACTTGCTGGACCTCGGTTGTTCCAAATTTGATTGCGTACATTGCCATTGCGTTGTTCCCTCAGTTGACTGTATGATGGTATCACCTCTTAGAGCCTTGGTGTTTACTATATAGAGGTCTGATAGATTCCAATAGGAGTTTTCAACATACATTGCAAAGCTTGGTCACTAGATGATGTTGCGCAGTGTAGCCTTGCGGTTTAGCATGTTGAATGAGTTGAAAGCGTCAACCAGGAGAACAGCCTCACAATCACGATGCTCAAATATCGTTCTCATGGCGTGAATGGCAGCTTCCCCTCCAGCCTGGTGGCCAGCACAAATTTGCAGGTTCCCTGCCACTGCACTGAAATCATCCTTTACCACCTCCATTATTCATTTTCCGATGATCCGCCTCAGCACTTCCCCCACCCCTATAGGCCTACATTCTGGATTCTTATCCAGGGGAATGAGGCGGCAGGCCGTCAAAGCATGGAGGTGTTGGCAGCACGAGGTTGCCAGCTTTCTTGCAAGGACGGCAATGGCAGTGCAGAGATCACTTGCTACGGGGCCAAACTTGTTAATACTGAGGATGACTCTCCAACCGTTTGCATCCAGGCCTGAAGGGCCAGCCCTTCCCTGAGTTTTCAGTGCTTTTTCCACACCATCCCTCCTGTTATTTTCTCGAACAGGAGAGGTTTTGGTGGGATATAGTCACCCTGGAACCTGATGCCGTCCTCTTCACTTGCAGGGGGATCTATTTCCTTCAATTGTTTTAATTTCTCTGTTTATTGGTAAAAAACCACCTGAGGATTCCTCTGTGAGAGATCTTACCGCCAAAGACACTTTTCCCACACGCATTTTGTTTCCAAACTTTCTTGCAACGTCATCGGTGTTTTGCTTTCCGTCTCCTATAAATTTTAGTCTCTCCTGCAGTGTTCTTGCTTCACATAGGAGATCATCAAGGGCCCCATTCTGCCACATTGTCAATCGTCTCTTCATTGCTGCCACATTTTCTTTGTGCTTAGTCCTTGTGTGTGTCCTCTGATAGAATAGATGGGGTATTATTGCCAGCATTTAAAGAGCTAAAGGGGCAAGGAAGCAGTCCTGAGTGTACTCGTTATGAGGCGAGTCATCTCCCGAATAATTTCCTTGGTGGCCCCACACTTGGGTGGTTCAAACAGGTTAGCTGGCGACCACCTGACAATTTCCATCGACATGCTATTCCACTGTGGTGGCTGTCTCTCATTTACCTCGTGGACATCTGCTACTATTGGAGTAGCGTTTATTGGTACTTCATTTTCAGGTTGAGAAGACTCACTGTTATCATTTAGGATATCATCGGGTGGTTGGGTCCCGGCGATATCCACTGTGGCCTCCTGTGTCGGCTTCCTGCCATGTGGGTTCCGACAATTGTTTCCCTTTCTGCAAACCACACATGGTCGATTGTTTCTGGCACAATCACAGCTAGTGCAATTTTGGTTCTGGCTAGCACAGACGCAACAATGTCTGTTACTCGGCATAGTGTTCCGCACTTTGGGCGATAGTTAACGTCCGCCTCCAACATATTCTTTGGTCCCATACAGAAGAAGAAACTAGTTCTTATGAGGAAAGAGCGGAGAGGTAACAGGCTGGACTGCTGTGTCCGGGTAGTAGGGGCATACGTGCGCGCGTGGGTGTGTAGGCCACCCCCCTGAGGGCGACAGTCCACACATCAGAGTGATACACTGGGAGCAAGAATTGTTACACCTAACACTTGTTCATATATCCTTGGCAGAAATAACCATTATTTCTACGGTTGCACTGTTGTAAGATTAGTTATATATACTCACTTAGTCGGCTGTCACTACATGAAGTGACCGTTACTTGTGGGAGGCGACCGCAAGCGTAGAACACTTGGTCTTCTGTCACTCACCATAGGGGCGAGCGTCGCGAGGCCACCCTCGCCAAAATAGGCCTATCGACACTGGCAGTGGCACTTGGCACCTGCACCAGCCAAGCTCTTGTAGTGGATTCCTCCCCTACAAGCACCGAACCTTCTCGAATTCCCCAGCCTACGCCTCCAGCGCCGCCCACGGAGCGGGGGTCAACTATCTACCCACGCCTACCCCCGCCTTATAAGGCCTGACACCGCTGTGACCAGCCTCTTTTCTAACCAGTGCCACCAGCAAGCAACACCTCCTCCTCCGCGCCAGCAGTGCGGCTGCCGCTCCCGCCAGCGACCTTGGCGTCCCTCAAGCCGCGTGTCCCTCCTCTGGGCACCCTCACCACCCAGCTCTCTCTACCCAACGCTTATTACCATGCTACCTACCCAGCAACAAGCTGCATTGCACACCCAATACAATATGTATACAGTGAGCACATTGTGAGTTTCCTTTCTCCATCCCATCCTGAGTGTGAACCAATATCTCATAACCCCACACACTCACAGCTCGCTTGCTGATCACCGGTGAACACATGGAATATTTGTGATTAATGACGTAATGGATGAGAAGAACCTTCGGAGACACTGCTTTTTTTTTTTTTTTTTTAGGTTAAGGTGGGGAAAGGATGGAAGGCATGCTGGGGCTCAAGGCACAACCAGACATGAGGGATGGAGAAGTCACAACATATAGTCCTGGGGGGAAAGGTTGGAAAAGAAGTTTAATGAGTTAAACAGAAGGGGACGACACCCCTTGTTTTACATATTACAGAGTTTGTTGGCTAACTAAGCTAACCTAGGATTTAGAATGAGGTTGCACAATGGTTATTTTAGTAGACAATGACTAGATTGATTTTACAATTACAAGTTTATTAACATCTTATACTGTATTTCGTTATGGACTCACTTGATTGTGACTTGTTAAATGTGAATTTAAATCATCGAAGTTTTAATCTAAGGTGGATCACTGTGGCGGACATAGATGGGTCGCGAGTTGGGTTGTTGTAGTGCGGGCAGACTCCGGGGCCACCAGGCGTGGGATCTCCCTCCGTTGATGTCTTTCCAGCGTAGGTGGTCTGGGCTGTAAGGGTCGTCCAGGAGCTTGTCCCAAACCTTCTTCCCTAGGCGATGGAACCTGAAGTTGGGGGCCTCTGTTTTATTTCTTAGGTGGATGTTTTCCACTGTCTCCTGGTAGGGTGGCGTTTGGCCACTGGCTGACCTCAAACACTTGTTTTGGAAGCTCTGTAGTTGTTGTAGTCTAGTTTTCTCGAGTGTGATGAGTGGTATAGATGGGTACTCCAACACAAGCCTCACCAGCGCCTTGTACAGGTGAACTTGTATCTTCTCAGGCATCAATTTAAAACGTTTTAATTTGGCTGCGGCGACTTTGGCGTTATTTAGTCTGTCCTTCACGTGGGGAATGATGCCCGTCCGAGAAATGATGAGGCCGAACAACCTGCCTTGTTTAGAGTACTCAATCTCTTCGTCGTCGATCATCAATGGGGCCGGCTTGAATTTGGCTATGGGTATGACCTCAAATTTCGTTTTGTTTGTTTTTATTTTCCATTTATGTTCATACTCCGAGATCTCCTCTATTTCCCGAGCAGTGAGTCGCGCCATCCTTGCTATGGACCTTCCTGGGCAGGTGACGATCTGTGTTACATCGTCGGCATACATGACGTACTCGCTGCCGACGATTGGGGGTGGCAGATCAGCCGTGTAGAGTGTGTAAAGGGTTGGTGAGAGACAATAGCCCTGAGGCACGCTGCATCTTGATTTTGGCTCTGTGGTCCATAATGAAGTTGCACAGCAGGCGCGTCAGATTTTCGGGTAGCCCCAGTTGTATGATCTTATACTGCAGTCCTGCGTGCCAAACTTTGTCAAACGCCTTGCTGACGTCCCTCAGTATTATATTGCACTGCAGGCGGCCAGTCATGGCATTGGCGATCTGCTCGTAGGCCTGAGCTATGGCGGTGGATGTGCCTCGGTACTGGCGGAAGCCGAACTGGCGGGGATTATGCACGTCTTCGTCCTCCAGATACATCCGCAATCGCTTGTTGACTATTTTTTCGAATATTTTGGCAGGCACCTCTAGCAGCGATATTGGTCGAAAGTTTTTGACTTTGTTTGGAGGCTTCCCTGCTTTTGGTATGAGGCGAATAACGGCGATTTTGAACATCTTAGGGAAGTATCCAGAGGCGAGGCAGGCGTTGCATATATGAGCAAGCCTCTCTATCATGTTGTCGGGACACTGCTTAGGGTGACATCCGATATTCACCGACACACACTGTGAAATTCCCGCTCCCACACCCCGAATATGTCCCCTCCAATAACACTTTAGATCTGGGAGGACACTCCACCACACCCACGCCACGCTGGCCGCCTACTACTACTGTACTACTACTACTTCTAATACTCCTCTAACCTCCCTCACAACCATAATTTATTCACTGTTTTAATACGCAATAATCCTAATACAAAAATATCTACCCTAACTGAGTTATTTAAGCCGCAGATCTATGGGGCAGTCATTCACTGTTTCCTCATAGTCTATGTCTGCGACTGTTGTTGGTTTAGCATAACAAAGCAGACTTGAGCGAAGAGAGAGATAGACGACACCTCAACCAGGCCACAATATAACTTCTGGGTTGATGTTTCTGTTGTTATAATACCTCAGCCAGTCTGTTGCACTCGGTCCCATCCCGCCCGATGTTGTGAAAACCAATGAAGTGAAGCTGCCTTTACTAATAATGTCACAATAAAATACAGAGACTACTGCGCAGACAGCATATTCCTTTTTGAAAACAACTTAATGAATGCTAAGTGGGAACGTGTCTCCGCCTTTGACAACCCTAAAGTGAGCTGCTGCATCTTCTCTTGCATCTTCAATGCTTGCTTTGGTAAATGCTTCTCCCTCAAGACTAAGTTAGTAAAAGCTGCATCTATTTCCAAACCCTATATCTGAAGTGAAATCAAGGCAGTGATAAAAGAAAAACACAAACTCCAAAGAAAATTTGCAAAAAGACCCATAACTTTCGGTGATGCTTACCGAAGTGTTAGAAATAGAATAACTCAAGCAGTTAGAAATGCCAAGCGTAGCTATTATACAAATAAGCTCCAGTCAACATCAGGCAACAGTAAGAAAACCTGGAGTATCATCAATTCTATTCAGTGGTTCCCCATTCAGCTTTTATATTAAATGGTACAGTTGTAACATAACCCTCCTTCATTCCCAACGACTTCAATGATTATTTTATCAATGTTGGCAAAAATCTTGCAGAGATCATCCCTCATCACCATGAGGAATTTAGAGCCTATCTGCAAAACAGACAGCAAAATGAGTTGTTCTTGTCCCCTGTCACGGCAGATGAATTACTGACCATCATAAAAATGTCCGAAGATGCAGTAGCAGGAGACGATAATATACCAATGAGCATCATTAAGAAAGTAGCCCACTTATTACTACCTGTTCTCCTACACATTTGTAACTCCTCCTTCACTAGTGGTGTCTTTCTGGATAAACTGAAAATTGCTAAAGTTCACTCAGCCTATAAAAAAAATCTGGGGACAAAGGTCTTTTCAAGAATTACCGCCCCATATCAGTCTTCCCAGCCTTAAGTAAGATACTGGAGAAGCTAGCATGTAGTAGAATAAATTCCTTCAGCAGTGCCAATAACATCCTTACAGACTCTCATTTTGTATTTGGAACTAAAATGTCAAATGAGAGTGCTGTGCTATCCTTTACTAATAACATCTTAAACTCTTTTGATGACAGTCAGTTCACAATCGGAGTATTCCTGGACCTCTCTAAAGCATTTGATACTGTTGACCATACCATTAGGGTGTGTCATACGGAGGCGAATTTTTTTTTTTTGAGTTTGAAACATCGGCCCATGGTATTAATGATGTAGTTCTATGTGCAGAATCATGTGATATCTACAGATTTGAAAAATTTTGTTTTTTGCTGGGTAAATTACAACGAAATCTTATGAAAATTCAGTATTCCCACCCTTTTACCAACACCACTAAATAGCTTATTTAAAGTAAAGTAAATGTATCAGGTTAATTTATTATGATGAAAATGATCCAGAATAGTGAAACGAATGATCTTGACATATTTATTAAATTTAATATTCCTTTAGAAAAAAAATCATCAAATACAAAAACCGGTTTTTCTACTACGACCCGGTGTTGCTGCACACCATAGAGAACATGTCTTTCTTGCTTCTGTTTCTACTCATCGCCTCCCTGCTGACCACCTGAGCTCGGATGTAGCCTTCCCTCCTCTCCTGGCTGTACACGTGACTGCTGGCCTCGCTCACTTGCTGTACACAGCGCTCTATACTCTGGGTGTGCGAGGGCCAGGCAGGGACATGCATGGGGTTGTCCAGGAAAGCTCTGACTTGAACATTGGTGAGGCTGCAGGTAAGAGGGGGCTCACTGCCAACCTGGATGTTATCCAGATCTATGAGATCAGTGAGGGTCTTGGCACCTAGATTGACTTCAGGAGTCTTCCTGACCCTGAAGGAATCGTCACCAACTGATTCGTCATGCCCAGATCCTCTCATAAGTCTCATATCCAAGATCTTTTTTGACTGCCACTCTTCTCTCCTCATCCTTGCAGAGGCATTGTCGCAAGGAGCTGCCTCCCGGGATAGGCGCCAGGGAAGATCTCCTCACAGTCTGCTCCACAATCTGAACAACCTTCCTTGGCTGACTCCTCAGGGGCTCAAGCTGGAAGAGAACATGCCTCGGACCTTCGGAGAACGATGACTTGACCTTGGTGTTGAACCAATTTGGCAAGTAGACACTCACGATGAATTGGACAATAAGTCTCAGTTTGTGAAGCTGGTTCCCTTTCAGTTTATGATGAGCGACCCAAATTCTGCAGAACCTGAGAGCCGTTGTGAGCCACCTAGAATGTGAGACTGGACCTATCTGCAGGTAAGCAAGTCTGTCAGGCATGACCCCCGGTTTGATGGCACTGCGTCATGTAACCATAGTACTGGTCAGTACTCAGGTCGTCAATGACAGTATGTGCAAGCTCAACGAGTGGAGGGCCAGCACCAACTGAGTTTTCAAAGCTCGGATTTATTTCTAACTCCAGTGGCAGAGTCAGCATCTTGCGAAGGACCAGACCATCTGTTGTTTGAAAGAGTCTTGCCATCCAGCTCTGGATCAGATGTCTGAGTGGCAACTCGTTGGTGTGGAGGTCACAAACAATCCCAGACCAGCTTCCTCCCCATCTTCCGCTCTATCCACTGTATGGCCCCCCCTTGCCACCCTGTGTTCGTGTTGGTGCTGTCCCCTCCAATGGCCTGCAGGGTCTGGTCTACGTTCCTCTCTCTGAGCCAGTTCACAATGTTATCTGCCACTATCTCAGCTGGTTTCCTGATGTCATCTTTCTCTGGAGTGAAATGCCACAAATACTTCCCTCCTGGTTCACTGCAGCAGGAGTAGTGTTCCTCCTTCACCATGGCAGGGAACAACTTGTCAGAATCTCCAACTTTCATGAACACTTTAGTGTCATCCCTTCTCCCATCAAAGAACAAACAATTGATTCTATTTTCTCTTATCCTCTTATCAAACTCCTCTTCTAGGTTACTGACAAGTTTCTCCTGAGCTCTCCTTACTTTGTTATGATCTATCACCAGGTGAACATCATCAGGTGTTATCAAACCACCTTCAATCCAGGCAGCTGTTGCTATCTCTGCAGTTTCTCTGAGACCAGTGTGGTGTCGCATGCTGGCCAGAGCTATGCTACGGGATATCTTTCCTATTTCAGATCTTATATGCCTGGAAGGTTTGGGATCATTATTTTTTCTGGAGTTAGGGACAGTGCCATTCTCCTGGTCAGCACTCGGATCAGCCATGGGGAAATCATTAAACTCTGAATCAGCTTGACTCAAATATCGGCCTTTTTACCTCACCTGGTCCATTCTCAAGTCTCTTTTCCTCAGCAACTCTTCTCCTCTTCTGTCTCTCTGTAGCAGCCTCATCTCTTGGACTCCGGAATATCTTGGCTAAATGTGAGGCCCCTATACTGCCAGTCTTCTCTCTCTATGCTTTGACAAATGCCAGTTCGATCCCAGGAATCTTCAGTTCACGCTTGCAAATACAGGAGATGTGGGCCTCGGATTTACAGTCACGATCGCATCCAAACTCAGGACAGAGAACAATTAGGCACTTGCAAGTAATTATGTCAAATAACTGGTCCAGTTGCTTGGCAAAGCTGTCCTTAACTGCAAGTTTTCCTCTCCCAAGAGAGATATCTCTTGCCTTTTCCCAACTGGCTAGCAGTCTCTCACCTGTGTCCTTCTTCTGACTTGTTGCCTTGACTGGAGGCTTGGGCAGGCGTTAGCCAGAGTGTACTGTGCCAAGACAGCTTTGAGGTCATATCACTAGCAATGTCTTTGTTTGTGTAAGTTCTTTGGTTCTTTTCACTGATTTGCCTGATTAAAACACAATGTAGGCAACTCCGACTTCAGGAGCTCTCCCCCAGACCCAAGATAGTGACTGAGATGGCTGGATTTTTGGTTCCTCGTCCTGACACAAGCAGCCATCGCAAATATTATCAACTTATAAATGCATCAGAATCTGAAACAGAAAAAATATTGTTAGTTGGGTTGTTAAAGAATGAAGTCGAAAGCAATGTTCACTATTTAATTGTAATGCACTAATGCAGCTGTACGTTAGATTTTCGATAAATTTCACGCTAAAATTTACCTAGCAAAAGGTTGCAAAATATTGAAACTGAAATTATTTTCTGTTTATATACACTAAAATCTACCAAAAAAGTGATGGGCCATTAGTTTTAGCTGATCTTCCCTCCTATGACACACCCTACCATACCATCCTCCTGGCAAAGCTTGAGCTTTATGGCATTAGGGGGTTATCCCACAATTGATTTACCTCATATCTGTCTAATAGGAAGGAGTATCCTCTTATATGACCACACATAGATTTTATTTCCTATGTATCTATAACAAAATACTAACCATAAGTTATTCGTATGTTACAAGTGAGTGAGTGTGTTTTGAAAATTGACCAATCGTCCCATAATGCTCGGCATGCATACAGGTACAGTACATACATACATACTCGGAATTGAGTGTGACGATCATCCAGCTATGATACAATGATATGATTTATTAAGGATGCACCTTTGTTGGTGAGATTTAAGGTGACTCGAGAGGCCGATATGGGATATACAGGGCCGTTTACAGATGTTGCATAACTCGAAAGTAGTGACACCTTCTCGTGTAGTGCTTCTCCAAGCGTTACGGTGTGAAGCTACTGTCTCCCAGTTGAGAAGGTCGATTTGGCACTTTTTTTTTTTTTTTTTTAAGGGAATTAGCCCACCCGAGCACAGGTCACTGACCCACATCGGGGCCTGGGGGGCGAAAATGTAATAATAATTAAAATAATAATAACAATAATAATAATAATAATAATAGTAATAATAATAATAATAATAATAATAATAATAATAATAATATAAATAATAATAATAATAATAATAATAATAATAATAATAATGATAATAATAATAATAAATAATAATAATAATAATAATAATGATAATAATAATAATAATAATAATAATAAATAATAATAATAATAATAATAATAATAATAATAATAATAATAATAATAATAATAATAATAATAATAATAATAATAATAATAATAATAATAATAATAATAATAATAATAATAATAATTCATGGTCATAAAATTTTTAATAAAAATAAAATAAATAATTCAAAGTAAATACAATTTTTAATACAAAATATAAAATTAAAAAATTAAATACTAAAATAATAATGATAACAATAATAATAATAACAACACTGCAATGATAATAATAAAGAACCATAAATAAATACAAAAATGGAAAAAAAATCAATAGTGAGAAACGATATATGTCAAAATAAGGCAAACAATTGAGACCCTGCAATTGTGTGTAAATGAGGCAGAAATTTAGATCACCAACCTGGAACTTGGTCACAATTATCGTGATGCCATATGGCAGCAGGGTCTACCATTAGACAACACATTACGCTTCCAGTATCTTCCTAGGTGGTAGTACCTCCCTGTTACGTTTATCATTAGTTAGGTGACTGTAAAGTAGCTGCTTTGGCAGTCTACTATCGTCCATTTGGTTAACATGGTCAGTCCAACGTAGTTGTTCATGGAAAATGGTAGCCTCGATGCTCCTACAGTTGGTGTCAGCGAGACTACTGGCATTTGTTCTCTTGTCCTCCCAGCGAACTCGAAAGTTGGAATGTAGGTTTCGTTGGTGAAAGTTTTCTGGTGCCTTGAGGTGCCTCCTGCATGTGACCCATATCTCGCTGCCATAAAAGCAGGGTGGGGAGGACCATTGCTCGATACACGTGCAGCTCTGAACATAATTTCAATTCCCTACAGCTGAAGACATAGGTACAGAGTCTGCTAAGGGCTTGAGATGCTCATTTGATCTGATGTTGAAATTCATCATTGATGTCTGCTGTGGTGGGCAGGTGGTAACCAAGGTACTGGAAGTGAGTAGCTTTAGAGAGAGTAGTACCGTTAAGCTGGAGGTGTGGTTAAACCAGGGGCAGGCTGAAAGAGAATGTGAGTCTTACATGCATTCACCTCAAGGTCGAAGTGTGCATACACATCTGCGTAGGTCGTTCATGATTTCCTGTAGGTCGCTTTCAGTGTGAGCGACAAATGTGAGGTCGTCTGCAGACTGAAGTTCAGTGATGGAAGCTGCCGACACTTTTGTTCTTGCCTGGAGTAGTCTTATGTTGAAAAGTCTCTTCATCCGGTACTGGATGTCCACCCCGCTAGCTAAATTGGCACTGGCACGCATAGGAAGGCAGCCAAGAAAATGTAAAAGAGAGTTCGTGCCAGCACATATCATTGTTTTATCCCCGGTTGGATGGGGAAGAACTCTGACTGGGTGTCATTGTGTAGGATAATGCCTTTCATGCCATCGTGGGGGTTGCCTAACAATAACAATGAATTTTGTTGGGCAGCCAAAACGACTGAGGGTTCGCCAGAGGGTTTCTCTGTTGACTGAGTCGAAAGCCTTCGTAAACTCAATAAAGGCCATGTCCAAGTCACGACGCTGTTTTCTGCACTTTTCTTGTATCTGGCGGGCAGCAAGGATCATGTTACTGGTACCACGATATGGTCTAAAGCCACATCGAGATTCTGGAAGGAAGTCGTACGCCTCAGGAAGAAGTCTATTTAGGAGGACTCGAGCGATAATCTTGTCAGCTACGAACAGCAGTGAGATCCCGTGGTAATTGCCACAGTCTGACCGGATTTCCTCTTTTTTCCCATATATTCTCCAGGAGTGAGTGAAGACGGTTGGTAAGCAGAGATCCTTCTGTTTTATAGACCTCGGCTGGGATTCCATCAGGCCCTGTGGCTTTGTTATTTTTCATCTGTTTGATGGCAGTAGTTGCTGCTTCGGGGAGTAACTTCCACTGTGGTTCCCATCCGTGTGCTGCATTCTTTTTCCATCCTCGGGGCTCTGGAAACGGAACATCTAGAACATGGACATCTGCTTACCACCCAAAAATTATACCTTGGTAAGTAACCCTTTTTTGTTTGTGCTGCTCCAGTTGGTGGTATGGCGTCCATGGATATGCCTTTTGGTGGTAAATAAAGGTTTTCTGGCTGAGTTCACACAAGTCTCACAGCTGGTTCTGGCATATAGCAGCACAACATAGGTCTTTAGTACCCACATTATATTTTCGTTGGAACTTGCTGGACTTCAAGACGGTGAAGACGGTAGTGACCTCATCAAATGATTTACAAATATCGAAAGCAATTTTCTTACCCCTGACTGCAAACGAAAAGCAGTTTTGCATCCAATAAAGGCACGCAACATGGGAAGCGCGCGTACTTTCTCTACATTCAATGTCATGAAATGGAATGCATCTCAAGTATTTTCCTGTGCTAAATGCTGTCCAGAGTTCAGAGTTCTCAAGCAAGACTGAACTAGACTCGGCGGGAGCCACTACACCTGTGTGTACGTTATGCAACATAATTCTGCGATAATCTCTTGTAGTTGCATCCAGTGCATATAGCAATAGTCTTGTAATATACACTTCCTTCTCCTTCGAAAGATGGTCTCGAATCTGTTGCTAAATGAGAAACAAAACACTCCAAAATAAATCTTCACAATAGTATGGTTATTAGATGTCAATAGTGCAACAGTTTAACAAACATGCATATTGTTAACTTGATGTGCCAAGAAGTCGTAGAGTTCATCCTTGCCATCCACTCGCAAGAACTCTTGCCAGTTTTCTAGAATTGTATTGGCATCTGCAACACGCCTCCGAACAACCCTACAGGCTCGTTGGAAGATAAACAGCCCAAATGATGTTGACTCTTGTTACATGATTCAGCTGGGATTTGATGTTAGCTAGAAACACCAGTGTAGCATATTCCTGAGAGGATTTCACACCCATTGGCTTCAGCATGTTAATGATTGCAGCACCATCGAGTATGATAACATCAACCACTGGGTCATCTCCATTGGATTTCCAGAGCTTGTCCAGGCATTCTGTGAGATCAGCCTTCGAGCTAAGCCGGATTTTTCTTAACTGAAACAAGGGTAGCGGGTACGTATAATGTTCGTACTTGAAGAAATTTTCCAAGTCTCCTTCTTGTGTTTAATATACAATCTAAAGTCTATAAATAGTGCACAGTCATGGAACCCTCAACGGCGGACGACTGAAAAAAGTTTTATTTTTTATAGGGTCACATACCTGTGTTGTTCTCTTCACAAACTGATCTGTGACATTCTTCTCATATTTTTTCTTACCTATCTTCTCTATACATCGTACTAACATATCACTGACATCTCTGCAGTCCAATATTATCAAGTCATGGTTCTCTTCCGTTAATGGATGCCCCATGTCTTGAGTTATTTGAACGAGCAAATGTGGCCTGTGCAGACAACGAAAGCTCATGATGTCTTGGATCAGTCTGGTAGGTGCTGTTTTCAAGGCAAGCTGTTTCGAAGTCATTTAACATCCTCACATGTTGTGGTCCTGCTATCATGTACTGCAAGGGAGATCTTGGGTTTTGCATCAAACCGAGTGCTTTGTTTTGCACACGCTCATAAAAATAGCTCCATGAAAATTTTTTATTTTTTTTTATTTTCGAATAAAAGACGATGACAATTGATTTGCTGTGTGTAAAAACATTGAAAATGTTACTTTATTCATGTTTATATGTGATATATTGCCCAAGATATAGGACTTAATCGATTTTCGAGATGAGTGTGGTAGCCATCTCTGGTTTTCCCATTTATGGGCTCCACTATGAAATATTCAGAGTGGCACTATATCTGAAATCATTAAGAACACATTAAACATGATCTACGTAAATTTTGGTGCTTTTATCCCAAAAATTCACAATTGTTTTCACCAATCCCACTAAACCTAACCTAACCTAACTAAACCCAACTGAAACATTAATTTCTCTATTTTACTCAATTCTTTGGTCATTCCGTGGAATAACTGACTACACCACTAGATTGGAACCAGTTACATCAACGTCTCCTGAATCCTGATGCCCCTCTTATCTTTTATTTACCTCGTGTTTACTTAATTGTTCAGAGGATTTTTATTTTATTTTACTTGATTCATTTATATTTTTTTCTCGTTATTTTAGGATTGATTTATTGGTGTTTTCGAAATGAAATAGTGGAAGTAATAACTTATGATGGTAAGAGCACATATTGTTAATGGTTGTGTGACTATACAGAGAGTTTTTTTGTTTCACTTAAAATCTGTCTCATTAACATTTTCTTCGTCTTTCATTTTATCTCTACCTGTTTATCTTTCTTTCACTTCTAATTTCGCTTTTTCTCTCTCTTTCTCACTTTCTCTTTCTTTCTCTAGTTTATAAATAAAGGATTGATTTAGTGTTGTGCTCAGTCCGAATAAAATTATACAGTATAAAAAAAAATAATTCCTAAACAGTATTTTGGGATTTCAGGAGTAGATAAAGGGTTTCAAACTTACCTTTAAAGGTTTTAGAAATGAATAGAGGGATTCTTATTTTTATTTGGGGATTTTAGGGATGGATAAAGGGGTTTATACTTAAATTTAGGAGTTTTATGGGTGGGTAAAGGAATTTTGATTTTGATTTCGGGATTTTAGTAATGGATAAAGGATTGCATAAGCATATTTGGAGAATTTAGGTACAGAGAAAAGGTTTCTAATGTAATTTTTGGGATTTGGGGGATGGGTAAAGGGTTTCATCCATACACTTCCAGGTTTTAGGGACGGACATAGGGAATTTTATTCTTATTTTGTGATTTTAGGGATTATTATGGAATTTCGTGCTAAATACTTAATTGAAGATGTTTTAGGGAAAGATAATGGGACTTCAAGGATAAAAAAGGGATATCATACGTAATTAAAAAAAATTTTTAGAAGTGGATCACTAGTTTGTAATTAACAAAAAGAAATAAAACAAAGCCAATATAACTCTGAAGTAACGTGACATACATACTGATACATATAAAATCCCCATCTCTCTCTTCCTCTCTTTTTTTGTCAAATTCTTTGATTACGTGTCAGTGGCGACTAACACACGCACACACAGATACATGGAGTCACGCGAGAGGGAAATGGGAGGAAGGGTGAGCGGGTGGAAAAAGAGAGAATAAGGGGTGGAGAGAGAGAGAGAGAGAGAGAGGCCTACAGGTTGAAATCCAGTATGACAAATGAATAAAGACAAACACTAAGAGAGAGAGAGGGAGAAGAGAAACGGACACAGAAAAAATATCATGCACCTACACACATATAAACGCAAACACTCACTGTTATATATGTCTATGTATTTACATAATATTAAGACTTGTGCTGTATATTCATTTTGTATCAGACACTGCTGCAATAGCATTATTCTATGGACCAAGCATAACGAAAGGTGTAGGTATCTTGTTATAATTAGTTTAATTTTGCATTTAATGTGAATTATTTTGGTTCTATGTAGTTCCTGATATTTTTTAATCACAAAATATTAAGTGTTTGTATTAATAAGATTTGAGTTTAAATTTTGGCTGTGAAAAATGTACTATTGTGGTCCTTCTAGAAGGTCTGTCTCCCTCCAGGCAGACACAGGGTGTGAACTAGGACCCAGGAATCTAATATACTATAGGACTAGGTGTGTGTGTGTGTGTGTGTGTCTGTTCTGGGCAGCCAAAACGGCACAATTGTTTTTCATCAAACTTGGTGGAAAAATCGCAAAAAATTCGTAGAGTGGAACAAACCTGGTCCCATATCGATGGTTTCTTTAGGAAGCCATTAAATAACCATTTAATTACGCTGGAAATCGATGCAAGTCTACGGACTTGGTGCACCCTCATTCGCTGTACGCTGTCACCCCAAGATTGCAGTTATCGTACGCCTCCCTTCTCTTCCCCCCACTTTTTTTCTTAGCCTCCTTTTTTTTACTGTTGTTTGGATTAGTGAAGGAAGGAAGATGAGTAAATAGAAGAATATAGAAGGGGAAACAGAAAATAGTTAGAGATAACAGGTGGGGGGAGCTGAGTTTCATCATGCATCTGGATGCGCAGTTTCAACCTTACCAGACGACCTTACAGCTACAATGTATACTTATTCCTGTGGCTCATGGAAAAGGAGAAGAGATAAAAAGATAATAACAGGAATGCATGGAGAAGATGACTACAATAGACACAGGGTGAATATAGACAGTGAAACAGACAGGAGGTTGACAAAAATAGACAGATTCATACATGCACAAATAGACAATATGTCAACTAACATGACAGACAGACAGCTGACTGACTGGTTAACATTAGAGAAACAGGCAGACACACGCCAACAACGGATAAGACAGACAGATTTGACGACACAAAGAGTACAGACGGGCTTACATTCAAACACCAGGACCATGATTATAACAACCACGACCATGATTATAACAACCACGACCATGATTATAACAACCACGACCATGATTATAACAACCACAACCATGATTACAACAACCACGACTATGATCATAACCATGAACATGATTATAACAACCACTACCATGATCATAACCACGACCATGATTATAACAACCACGACCATGATTATAACAACTACGACCATGATTATAACAACCACACCCATGATTATAACAACCACGACTATGATCATAACTACCACGACTATGATCATAACCACGACCATGATTATAACAACCACGACTATGATTATAACAACCACGACTATGATCATAACCACAACTATGATTATAACAACCACGACCATGATTATAATAACCACGACCATGATTATAACAACCACGACTGTAAAGGCCTGGGACTTTGGGATAGAAATCCCTTACCAGACCAATCAGGTTCTTAATAAAGGAAAGTCAAGGACCATGGTTTTCTGAGGAATAACAAACAACCGTTTGAGATTGACATTTCTTTACTATAAAAAATATAACACAAAACTCTAACACCACTCAACAAACATCAATTAATTACGGGAGTCAAACAATTAATGCAGTCAATAGTTAATGGAGTTAATCAATTAAGGGAAGCAAACAATTAAAGGAATCAAACAAATAATGGGAGTCAACAATTGATAGAATAGAACAATGAAGGGTAGTCAGCAATTAATGGAATCAAACAACCATAGAATCAAACAATGAACAGATATTTCCTACGGCAGTGGCCTTGGGGGAAGGTTCTGGAACACAGTGATCCACACTCAGGGTAGGGAAGCGTCCATTCAACTCCACACTCGAGCAACGTCTTGAAATGGCAGGAGAACACCGGGGCACAGACGGAATGAGATGAACTGACCGTCGTGGTATGTGGTAGTGGTAGATGTCCAGAGAATTGACAGTCCATAGGTGAAGGTCTGGGGACACAGCCCACTAGTCCAGGACCTATGATGAGATCACAGCCAGAATTTGATGAACAGCGGGATAGCTAGATAGTGACTGTATGGCGGCTGGGTTGAATCTGCCGGTGACCCAGATAGTCGCTGCCGTTCTCACCTCTGTCCAACAGCCCCAAGTGTCGTTCGCACCAGCAAACGAGTGAGTAAGCAGCGGTAACGAGCAGGAAGATAGTTTCCGCCCTTACACAGCTCCCCCAACAAAAATCTACTGTAAGGTAGACTAAAACTTAAGATTAGTACACAAAGCATAATCATCTTACAACAAATGCTTAAATACACATTGCACAATAAAGAAGGGTCATAGAAAAGAATAGAAGGTAACTTGATGTCCAAAACGTAAAGCCTTATCAAGGAACTGCAAGTGGGGTCCACTTCAGTCCAGGTTTAAGTTTGGGCCTATTTCCAGTCATAGAGGATTCTTCTATCTCGTCAGGTGTTATCAGCAACTGGCAACCGAGATCATCGGAGTCTGGCGCCCGAACCTCACAGGAACTCCTGCAGGGTAGTGCCTCGACTAACTCCATCTTGGGAACGTCGTCAAGAGCACGTGCAATGTGGGTCCTGCAATTATATTGCCTTAATAAATTAGCTTGATGTAATTTAGGCTTCTTAGAGGAAAGGGGTGAGAACGGTCCAGCAAAATCTATGGCTACCCTAGAAGATGGTTCTGTAATGACGGGTAAGGGTTCAAGTGGAAAAGGACGGACTCTACCCTTGGCGAACATACGTGGGCACTCATCACAACTCCTACAAAAAGCTCTAATATCCGCTCCCATACCTGGCCAGTAAAACTGATCAGCAACCTTCCTATAAGTTTTCCTACGAGAACATTGACTTGGTAGAGGCTCTTGTGAGCTACAGAGAGAATGTTACTACGACAATCAGCAGGGACAACAAGTAAAAACCGACCTACTTTGGCTGGTCGCTTAGATGAAACACAAGATCTGTGTAACACCCCATTAATAGAAACAAACTTATAAACCGACCCATCTCTCACCTGATCCTCCTCCCCGAAGTCACCTTCTCCCTTACCGGCTTCAGAGTGGCACACGAGTCTTGAAGCTTGGCGAACTCCTTAGGAGTCACAGTCAGTGGCAACAAATTCGGCAGAATCAGGGGATGCGGTCGTTTCACCTTTGCCGTCCGTGTCTCTACAGCTTGGACCTTGGCTTCAGGCGTGGCGGCGTGTGAGGGTGGCGAGGCGACCTCGGCAGGTGGCGAGTCGTCGTCGTCAGCAGGTGGCGTGAGGACTGGTGCTGGTGGCGAGGAGACTGGTGCTGGTGGCGAGGAGACTGGTGCTGGTGGCGAGGAGACCAGATGGCGCCGGTGTAGATGATGTCACTGTTGGCTCTCCCATACCACACACATCTGCTCTGGTATAGGTCGTTGAGGTCGATAGGTGATACCCTGAGAAAATACCACTAGGTCTCGGCTATCGGTGCCTGTCAAGGTGACTAATGGCTCGACCATAAACTGTCCTGAGGGTTTTCTGTTGGTTAAGTGTTCGTCCTTATGTTACCACTTAAGAGTTAGTGTTACCACTTACAGGCTAGTGTTACCACTTGTACTGGTACACAGTTAAAGTAACTTGTTATTTGTTACTTGTAGTAGTCACTGTTATTCGTTGTGTTATAAGTACTTTCTGGTACTTATAAAGTTTCTCTCTCTAAGTCACTAGAAATCACTGTGGATTTTTTTTTATAACTGGAACTTTGAAGCACTAATTAACTTGATTGTAGGTTCGATCTCCATTGCTGCCACCATTGTTTGAGCTGTGGTTTGATATCGAACTATCTCACTTGTTAACACTTGCCTGAATGAGTGTAGGGTAGTCGCTGGTAACTTAGATGAAGCTGGGTGAGATATTAAGTATTCTCACGACATGTCACCTTTGATACAGTCGTAGATTGGTTGATAGTAGAAATCGTCACAGCCGCCCTGGGTAGCACTTGTAATTATCTTAGCTTGTAAGCTACACAAGTGCACAACTGCACACAGGTTCTGCTATCTTCACTCGTTGTTCCTTGGTTTAATGTAAACACACGTGGTGATTTGCTAGTTATATTGGATAGTCTGGTCTTACAAGGTTGGTTGTTGCCAGACTAATGGGCATTAGCTATTAGCTTGTAAGTAGCTGATATAATTAGAGAGAGGTACAGCCTGGAGAGCTAGGCTCTCGACACGTCTTTATGGTATCGTGGAATACTACGTCATCC